>NC_133779.1:2855490-3027248 GCF_003597395.2 Chelonoidis abingdonii
GGGGGGCGCTAGGCTGGGGGTCGCCGGGTGGGGGGAGCAGGTGGAGGCTCAGCAGGGGGGGCTCCTCCCTGGCAGTCCCTGCTGACCCCAATGCCTAATGGGCGTGGGCTGGTGGAGATGCCCTGATTGAGCCGCCCCCCTCCCATGATCCCCAGCACCCCTCTCCCCCACAGCCCCAGGGGGCGTTAAAGCTCCCGTGCCCCCCAAGGTTCTGCGGAAGGGGGTGCTCGCCCCAGAGGCACAGGTTGCCCCCTAGGGGGCAGAGGGGAGAACAGGCTCCAGCCCAGGCCCCCCTCGTGCCCCGCGCTGGGGAGCCAGTGTGACAGCCGCAGGGGGGGGCGGGGGGAGGAAGCCGGGAAGGATGTTGCTGGCTGCTGTTACCGTAACTCGCCTGCCAGCAGCCCCCTTCCCGCCAGCGGCAGCTGCTGCCTGCCAGGAGCTCCCATCGGGGCGGTACCCAGGGGCTGGGCTCGGTGTGGGGCATCCATGAGTGCTGGCCCCAACAGCTCCCTAATCCTGGCCTTGCCAAGGGGGCGTTCGCCCCCCTCCCTGCCATGGGGGATTCGGGGTGCAGGGCCTCCGGCCTGACAGACCGCCCTGTGCCAGCCCCCGGCACCAAGGGGGCAGAACGTCCGCCCTATGGCACCAGGAGCAGCCTTGGGGCAGCTCAGCTGCTACTGAACTCTCAGGGCCAGAGAACGGATTTGTGCTCAGGAGACCACAGAGAGAGACACAGACAGACTGGGATCTAGGGGGCAGCCAGACGAGGCTCCAGTGGGTCAGACAGACAGACGAGGCTCTAGGGCAGGGGTTGGCAGCCTGTCAGCAGTGCTGTGCTGAGTCCATTGATTCACTCTGATTTAAGGTTTCGCGTGCCAGTGATACGTTAATGTTTTTAGAAGGTCTCTTTCTACAAGTTTCTAATATAGAACTAAACTATTGTTGTACGTAAAGTAAATAAGGATTTTTAAATGTTTAAGAAGCTTCATTTAAAATTAAATTAAAATGCAGAGCCCCCCGGAGCGGTGGCCAGGACCCAGGCAGCATGAGTGCCACGAAAACCAGCTCGTGTGCCGCCTTCAGCACCCATGCCATAGGTTGACTATCCCTGATCTAGGGAGTCAGACAGACAGACAGACAGACGATGCCCTGGCGGGACAGACAGACGAGGCTCTAGGGGGTCAGACAGACAGACAGACGAGGCCCTGGGGGGACAGACAGAGGAGGCCCTAGGGGGTCAGACAGACAAGGCTCTAGGGGATCAGACAGACGAGGCTCCAGGGGGTCAGACAGACAGGTGAGGCCCTAGGGGAACAGACGGATGAGGCCTAGGGGGACAGGCAGACAGATGAGGCACTGCGGGGACAGACAGACGAGGCTCTAGGGGATCAGACAGACAGACAGACAAGGCTCCAGGGGGTCAGACAGACAGACAGATAGACGAGGCCCTAGGGGGACAGACAGACAAGGCTCTAGGGGGTGAGTCAGACAGACAGACAGACAGACGAGGCTCCAGGGGGTCAGACAGACAGGCGAGGCCCTAGGGGGACAGACGGAAGAGGCCTAGGGGGTCAGTCAGACAGACGAGGCCCTAGGGGGTCAGACAGGTGAGGATCTAGGGGGACAGACAGACAAGGCTCCAGGGGGTGAGACAGACAGACAGACAGACAGACGAGGCCCTAGTGGGTCAGACACACAGACAAGGCTCTAAGGGGTCAGACAGACAGACGGACGAGGCTCCAGGAGGTCAGACAGACGGACGAGGCTCTAGGGGGCCAGATAGATGAGGCTCCAGGAGGTCAGACAGACGGACTAGGCTCTAGGGGGTCAGACAGATCTCTGGTTACACCCGTCCCGGGTAGTGGTCAGCTGGGGACCCTCTCCCACAGGGGAACCCACCATCCCTCACCTGACTCCATCTTCACAATCTTTATGGCAGCCAGCTCGCCGGTGCCTTTGTTCTTCGCCTGCAGCAACACAAGGAGAGAATGATCAAGGGGAAAACGCCCATCGCAACAGGGATCTGCCTGGCCGGTGGAGGGTCCTGAACTGTCGTGCTGTGCGGCTGTTAACCAGCCCCTGTGCCCGACCCCAGAAGCAGCTGCATCTCAGCGCTGGGCGAGGGGTCCCTGTATAACCAGCGCGTGTCCCACTCCAGAGGCAATTGCATCTCAGCGCTGGGCGAGGAGTCTCTGTATAACCAGCTCCTGTGTCGCAGCCAAGAGGCGGCTGCATCCCAGCACTGGGTGAGCTGCTCGCTATGTATAAGGTGTGTAACTGTTCAGCGCTTTGGGATCCTTTTGGAGGAGCAGCACTATGGAGACAGCAGATACCAGCGCATGCCCGAGAATAACCCTACAGCTTAAACCTACCTGTACGGCACCTAGCACTATGTAGTCCTTGTCCATGGCTGAGGTTCCTAGGTGCTACCATCATACACAATGTACAGCCTTAACTCTGCCCTTTGGGTATTTGCAATACAACGCAGGCTCTGTGGCTGAAGCCCTGGGCTGGGACCCAGGAGATCTAGGTTCTGTTCCTGGCTCTGCCACGGACTCCCTGCAGAAGCTGGGGCAGGTCACATCATTGTGGTGTGCCTCAGTTTCCCCCATCTGTGAAATGGGGTTGATCATCTTCCCCTGGCTCCCAGGGGTGGGGGGGAAGGTGTTTGTGCAGCACCCTGACACCATGGGGATGGGGGCCGTAGGATGCGCCTACCCATAAATCCACACCATTGTGGCTGGTGCCAGGCACCACAACAGCCTACCCCTGATGCCCTCCCCTAGCTCATGCAGGGGGGTTGTACTTACTGTCCAGGGGTCCTTCCCCACCACTGACTCTGCTTTGTCAGTAAGACAAGCACAAGCTATTTCTCAAATACAACCACCTATTTCCCCCTCAACAGCCACAGAGAACGTGTGCATCCAATTTAATCTAGGAAGGAACTACGGGCAGGACTCCTGGGTTCCCGGGAATCAGAGGGGTCTAGCGGTTAGATCAGGGAGTCGGGGTGCCTGGGTTCGACTTCTGGTTTGGGGGCAGGAATATAGTGTGATTCGTGAAGAAGGGTGGGAGTCAGGACTCCTGGGTTCTATCCTGGCTCTGGGAGGAGAGTGGAGTCTAGTGGTTAGAGCAGGGGACGCTGGGTGTCAGGACTCCTGGGTTCTATCCCTGCTCTGGGAGGGGAGTGGGGGGTCTAGTGGTTAGAACGGGGGGCGCTGGGTGTCAGGACTCCTGGGTTCTATCCCGGCTCTGGGAGGGGAGTGGGGGTCTAGTGGTTAGAGCGGGAGGGGGCAGGGGAGTCAGGACTCCTGGGTTCCATTCCCAGCTCTGCCACTGATACGCTGTGCAGCCTTGCAGGAGTCTCTTCCCTGGTCCATGCCTCAGTTTCCCCAGCTGTACAACAGGGATGGAAAGCGGCAGCAGAAGGACAGAATCCTCCTCCTCCCTTAGGAGATGGGCCAAATCTGGCAGCCTCCCTACAATAGACTGGGTGGCCAAAGCAAACTCTAGACCCAGCTGCGGCCGCGGGCCCCGTGGCAGCCCGGGGTGCCGTGCCACTGAGCCCAAAGGCAGCAGAAGGCTGCCAAGCACTGGGCCAGACCCTCCCATGGCGTGGGGCCTGGCTGTGGGGGGGGAGCTGCCCAATGCCCCCTCCTCGAGTCACCCCTGCCCTGCCCCACCTGTGTCTGTGGGTATCAGCACAAAGGGGCGCTCTGAGCAGGGAGGGGGCCACAGCTGAGTGGCTCTGAGACTCCGCTAGGTCCCAAGGCCACTTGGTCAAATTCTGCCCACGTCACGCCAGCTGGGGATGGGTCTGAGGTGATGCCCCCACCCCCACACACTGTTCCCAGTGCCCGTGGGAGGGGGGGCACCCCGTGCCTGAGCCCCTAGCAGGCCAGGCAGCTTCCCCTGCCTTCCGGCAGCTGCTCACAGACCCCCCCACACTCCCCACAGCGTCTCTGCTTTGAATGACAGCTGGGATCCAAAACCGAGCCCCTTGGAGCGCAGCAAACGGCCGTGGGCTTTCAGCCGGGGGGCAAGGTCCCCTCAGGGCACAGCAGTGTGAGCTCCCCATGTACCCGCAGCCCCCCATCAATGGGACTGGGTGTGAGCCCCCCAGTGCTGCCTGCACACAGAGGCAGGCGTATTTCTGGGGACGCCGCACCCCACGTCCGCTGGCGGAGCTCACCAGAAGCAGAGAATCTTGCGGCTGGGCCCAATCCTGACTGTACTACCCCTCCCCCCCACACCGCAGGACCATGGCTATTGCCCCACCTCCCCGGGTGGGCGCTGCCACCTCTCCTCACTCAGAGCAAACAACTCACCACTTCTGCTTTTTATTTTTACGGAGCTGTTGACGAGGTGGGGAGGAGAATGGGGGCCCAGGGGGTCTATTGGGGGATTGGCCACAGAGCCCGTCACGGCGAGGCAGCGGTTCAAAGCCAGCACGGCTCAGCAGCTGGCCCAGCCTCAGGCCCACGGGCAGAATGAGGCCGGTGGGTCTCGAGTCCTCTCGACTGCTCCTACAGGGCATCCCCCTCGGCAGGGGTATGCGTCAGTGGGACAGTCCCCTGGGTGCCAACCTGCCCTTCCTTCCGTGGGACGCCCACACGCCAGCGCCTGGCTTCTCACCCAACCAACACAGATGCAGTGGCGCAGCTGGCTAGGGCCCAGCTGGGAGCTCCTCGGAGCAGGGGCCAGGCACCACACACTCCCAGCAAACACGGTCCCAACCTCGCAGGACCTGGGCCCTGTCTCCACTAGAGAGCGCATGGCACGAACCCCCTGCCCACCCCTGTGGCTGGCATAAGGGGCCGGGGCTACTCGAGGAGTGCAGTATCCGTACAGCCACCCTGGCATTCACACCCCATCAGCAAAGCGCCCCCAGTGTGGATGCAGCTCTTCCGGCGTAACGGGGCAGCTATTCCCGTCCGGCGCTGCACGACCCTCGCCAGGTCGGGACAAGGCCAGACCCCGGCCTGGCCCAGCGTTCCCAGTGCAGACGCAGCTCTCCCAGCATAATGGGGCAGCTATTCCCGTCTGGCGCTGCACGACCCTCGCCAGGTCGGGACAAGGCCAGACCCCGGCCTGGCCCAGCACTCCCAGCGCGGACGCAGCTCTCCCAGTGTAACGGGGCAGCTATTCCCATCCAGCACTACACGACCCTCGCCCGGCCTGGCCCAGCACTCCCACTGCGGACTCAGCTCTCCTGGCGTAATGGGGTAGCTATTCCCATCCAGCATTACACAACCCTTGCCCGGCCTGGCCCAGCACTCCCACTGTGGACTCAGCTCTCCTGGCGTAACGGGGCAGTTATTCCCATCCAGCGCTACATGACCCTCGCCAGGTCGGGACAATGCCGGATCCCGGCCTGGCCCAGCGTTCCCAGTGCAGACGCAGCTCTCCCAGCATAATGGGGCAGCTATTCCCGTCCGGCGCAGCACGACCCTTGCCAGGTCGGGACAAGGCCGGACCCCGGCCTGGTTCAGCACTCCCAGCGCGGACTCAGCTCTCCTGGCGTAACGGGGTAGCTATTCCCATCCAGCACTACACGACCCTTGCCCAGCCTGGCTCAGCACTCCCAGCGCGGAAGCAGCTCTCCTGGCGTAACGGGGTAGCTATTCCCATCCAGCGCTACACGACCCTCACCAGGTCGGGACAAGGCCGGATCCCGGCCTGGCCCAGCGTTCCCAGTGCAGACGCAGCTCTCCCAGCATAATGGGGCAGCTATTCCCGTCCGGCACTGCACGACCCTCGCGAGGTCGGGACAAGGCTGGACCCCGGCCTGGCTCAGCACTCCCAGCGCGGACTCAGCTCCCCTGGCGTAACGGGGTAGCTATTCCCATCCAGCATTACACGACCCTCGCCAGGTCGGGACAAGGCCGGATCCCGGCCTGGCCCAGCGTTCCCAGTGCAGACACAGCTCTCCCAGCATAATGGGGCATCTATTCCCGTCCGGCACTGCACGACCCTCGCGAGGTCGGGACAAGGCTGGACCCCGGCCTGGCTCAGCACTCCCAGCGTGGACGCAGCTCTCCTGGCATAACGGGGTAGCTATTCCCATCCAGCATTACACGACCCTCTCCAGGTCGGGACAAGGCCAGACCCCGGCCTGGCACAGCACTCCCAGCGCGGACGCAGCTCTCCCTCACCACACCACAGCTGCTCCCGTAGGGGAATATGCTCTAAACAGAGCTAATAACTAATATCGATAATGTAACTGCATTAGGGGCATTAGCGGCTTCTTCCCACCGTGACGGGCAGAGTTGTGCCTGCAGAAGTGAGCAGCACAGCCCCGGCCTACGCCAGTCTGTCCCCCTCATCCCAATCTAGGCGCATCCCCTCTCCAGTTCGGGCTGGGAGAGCTCTCCCCACCCCACCCCAACCTGGTTCTACCCAGCGGACGCAGCAGCCAGGGAGGCCCGAGGGAGCAGCCAGATGCTGGTGCTCAGTGGCTGGGCCTCGGTCGACGTGCGCCCACTTGCAGTGAGTGGGTGTGTTCTGGGTGTGCCTGAGCGCTGATCCTCACGAGCCCCCATGAGGCAGGGCTGTTATCCCCACAGGGCAGATGGGGGAAACTGAGGCACGGAGCAGCTAAGTGACTCGCCAGGGTCACACAAGACACCTGTGGCAGAGCAGAGAACTGAACCAGGGTCTCCTGAGAACTGGGCCAACCTTCTTCCACCCCTTTCCTCCTCCCCCACCAGGGACTGGCCCCAGCTGCATCCTGAATCCTCAGCCACGTGTGGGCGTGAACAGGGCAGGGAGAGTGCGAGCTAAGGTGTGAAGGGAGGT
Source organism: Chelonoidis abingdonii (assembly GCF_003597395.2). Lineage (NCBI taxonomy): Eukaryota > Metazoa > Chordata > Testudines > Testudinidae > Chelonoidis > Chelonoidis abingdonii. The sequence goes on from NC_133779.1 coordinate 2,862,289, forward strand.
GTGGAAACAGCGTGTCAGTGGTTGGGAGAGGGGGTGGGTGTTGGGGGTGAATTCACGTCTCTCCTGACTTGTGAGTCTGTCTGTCTGCTGGCTCCCATGTGTGTCTCTCTCTCTGCCAGATTGTGTGTGTCTGTGGGAGTATCTAGACAACCCACAGGGGAAACACTTCGCTTGTCTGTCTGTGTCTGTGTGTCTATGCGCAACCACCCAGCTTGGTGGTCTGTGGGGGAAGGGCTCTGGGCCCGTCTGTGTGGGTGCGCGCCTGGCTCATGCACAGTGCGTGCGTCTGTCCCATAGTGTGTGCATGTGTGTGTCTGTATGTCTGTGGGTGTGTGCATGGCCCATGCAGTGCATCCGTGTCCGTGTGTCTGTATGTCCATGTCCATGGTCCATCCAGTCGGTGTGTGGGTGTGGGTGTTGTCACGGAGTCCCCGGGCGATGCTCTGGAACTGCTCCCCACTAAGCCAGGCAGGACTTTGGGGAGCCTCCTCTCCCTTGGAGCAGACTTGTTCAGGGCAAGAAGCTCACACGTCTTCACCTCTGGGTCCTCTTCCATGGAGCATTCAGCATCCTCTGCCCCTCCGTGCGCTTCCACAGCGAGCCCACCCAGGGCGGGGTCCTGGGGAAGCCACAGGGTTCTGCACCCCCACTTTGCAGTCCAGACGTGACTCTCAGCCAGCAAAACAGAGGTTTATTTCGATGACAGGAACAGGGTCTAAAACAGAGCTTGTAGAATACAGCGAACCAACCCCTCGGCCAGGTCCATTCGGGGGGCAGTGAGCCAGACCCTAGGTCTGCACTTCATTCCTTGTCCCCAGGCAGCTCCAGACTACCCTCCCTCCAGCCCTCCTCTCTGCTCAGCTCCTTTCCCGGGCCAGGAGTCACCTGATCCCTTTGTCTGCAACACCTTCAGCTGGCCCTTTGCAGGGGGCCCAGGCCATCAGTTGCTAGAGACAGAGTGCCCGGCATTTAGGGGCACTGGCCCTCCTCTGTAGCAATCACACACCCTGATCCACCACCTAGATACTTAAGAACTGCACAGGGGACACTGAGGCACCAACAGTGTTCAGAGCAAACATTAAGAACATTCCCAGTTGTCACAGGTGTGTCCTTGTGTGTTTGTGTCTGTATGTCGGTGCGTGTGCATGGCCCATGCAGCGTGTGTCTGTATGTCTGTGCACGTGCATGGTCCATGCAGAGTGTGTCTGTATGTCTGTGTGTGGCGTGGCCCATGCAGTATGGGTGTGTGTGTCCCTGTGTGTGTGTTCTGTCTTGTATGTCGTGCATGTGCACGGCCATGCAGTGTGTGTGTGTGTCTGTATCTGTGTGTGTGCATGCCCGCACGCAGTGTGTGTGTGTCCGTATGTCTGTGCGTGTGCATGGCCCACGCAGTGTGTGTGTCTGTATCTGTGTGTGTGCATGGCCCATGCAGTGGTGTGTGGTCTGTATCTGTGCGTGTGCACGGCCCACGCAGTGTGTGTGTGTCGTATGTGTGTGTGCGCACGGTCCACGCAGTGTGTGTGTGTGTCTGTATGGTGTGTGTGTGCATGGCCCACGCAGTGGTGTGTGTGTGTGCTGTATCTGTGTGGTGGCACGGCCCACGCAGGGTGTTGTGTGTGTCTGTATTGTGTGTGTGCACGGCCACGCAGTGTGTGTGTGTGGTCTGTACGCCCATGGTGTGTGTTCACGGCCCACGCAGTGTGTGTGTGCTGTATTGTGTGGTGCAACGACCCAGCAGTGTGTGTGTGTGTCTGTATGTGTGTGTGTTGCACGGCCCACGCAGTGTGTGTGTGTGTCTGTATCTGTGTGTGTGCACGGCCAACGCAGGTGGTGTGTGGTCGCTGTATGGTGTGTGTGCACGACCCACGCAGTGTGTGTGTGTGTTGCGACAATGTATGTCTGTGTGTGTGTGCACGCCCAGCAGCAGTGTTGTGTGTGTGTGCTGTATGTGTGTGTGTGCAACGGCCCAGCGCAGTGTGTGTGTGTTCCTGTAGTGTTGTGTGTGCATGATGCACGCAGTGTGTGTGTGTGTCTGTATGTGGTGTGCGGCCCACGCGTGTGTGGTGTGTGTCTGTATGTGTGTGTGTGCACGGCCCACGCAGTGTGTGGTCTGTATCTGTGTGTGTGCATGGCCCACGCAGTGTGTGTGTGTGTCTGTTGTTCGGGCATGTTGTATCGTGTGTGTGTGCATGGCCCACGCAGTGTGTGTGTGTGTCTGTATGTGTGTGTGCACGGCCCACGCAGTGTGTGTGTGTGTTGTTATGTGTGTGTGTGCACGGCCCACGCAGTGTGTGTGTGTTGTCTGTATGTGTGTGTGTGCACGCCCAACGCAGTGTGTGTGTGCTGTATCTGGTGTGTGGCATGGCCCACGCAGTGTGTGTCGTTGTGTCTGTGTATGTGTGTGTGTGCACGGCCCACGCAGTGTGTGTGTCTGTATCTGTGTGTGTGCATGGCCCCACGCAGTGTGTGTGTGTCCTGTATGTGTGTGTGTGCATGGCCACGCAGTGTGTGTGTGTGTCTGTATTGTGCACGCGTGTGTGTGTGTGGGCAGGCCCACGCAGTGTGTGTGTGTGCTGTATGTGTGTGTGTGCATGGCCCACGCAGTGTGTGTGTGTGTCTGTATGTGTGTGTGTGCACGGCCCACGCAGTGTGTGTGTCTGTATCTGTGTGTGTGCATGGCCCACGCAGTGTGTGTGTGTGTCTGTATGTGTGTGTGTGCATGGCCCACGCAGTGTGTGTGTGTCTGTATGTGTGTGTGCAAGGCCCACGCAGTGTGTGTGTGTGTCTGTATGTGTGTGTGTGCACGGCCCACGCAGACTGTGTGTGTCTGTATGTCTGTGTGGCTGCATGGCCCACACAGTGTCTCTTTCCCCGCACACAGCCCAGGCAGGAGGGCAGCCGGCGGGGGAAGGGCTCCTCCGGCCCCATCGCTCTCCGGGCAGCAGCCGGGTTTCCTGCAGGAAACGCCTCAGGATCAGGATGGCAGCTGCTGCTCTGATCCCCCGCACGCCAGTGTCGGGTGGGTGAGATCTGGGCATGGCCACGCCCTGAACCTGCCCAGCATGGGTGGCCCTGTCCTCCCGCACAGAGAGGTTGTAAAAGCCCACGGCTGAATCGCAAACCCGGGAGTCGGCTATGTCAGGGCCTCGCTCCTGCCCGCGGGCGACTGACCGGTGCCTGCCGCCTGCCCCGGAGGGACAGGGCGAGATGCACCCTAGGACAAGGGGGCAGCCCAGGGGTCCCGGGGACTTGTGCAACCCCAGGCAGGAGCGGCCCAGTGGGATCTCCCCAAACTCTACTGGTGCAGGGGGCATCCTGCCACTAGCTGCCAAGAGACCCCAGGCACCCACAAACCCCCCACCCAACAGCCTCACGCCCTCAGCACCGGCCCTGTCCCCTCCCTCCTCTGACAGCCGCTGTCTAAGGCCTAGTGCCCCTCCCACCTCAGCCCCCCCACCCCGGGGCCTGTTCCTACATGACCTGGCCCCAGCTATCACCTCGTAGTCCAAGTGGGCAGAGGCAGGTCCACTGCCCATGCACGCACCAGTGGGCGGGGGCGTTGTGTCTCCATGGCCCATCCTACCCCTGGCTTCTCGGCCAAGGTGGGGGATGGCCAGTAGGGGGCACAGATATGGCCAAGCATGCCAAGTCCCAGCAAGCTCGCTGCACGCCAGGCCGTTGGGCAGAAGTGCAGCCGGTCCCTCTGTGCCATGAGTTCCTAGCCAGGAACCAACCCAGCCCCCACCACTGACCACCCCGCTCCACTGGCAGAGGCTGCCTGGGCCCTGGAGGCTGAAATCCCCCACCCTGCCTGTGGAGGGAGCATTCCAGCACTGAGATGGGGGAACTTGCGACCTGGTCTGGGGAGGAATAGGGTCCAAGGATGCAGAATGGGCACCAGAGCTCCCCTAAAGGGCCTGATCTGAGCCAGGGCCGTGCACAGCCCTGAGCTGCCGATCGCTCGCACCGCCAGTAAAGGTGGCCGGGAGTTCCCCGGCTGCAAACAGACGTTGCAGGGCCCTGCAAGTTCACCGCGAGAAGCGTGGTGGCTGCAGGAAGGCTCAGTGCAGTAATGCAAACTGGGATACAGGGGGGTGGGGAGAACTGAAGGGCACCGGCAGAGCTGTGGCGGGGGGATCCCAGGGCTGGGCTAGCAGGGGGCTGCAGGTTGGTATTGAGGGGCACTGGCAGAGCTGGGGGGTGGCTAGGGCTGGGACATCAGGGAGCTGCAGGTCGGGATTTAGGGGCACTGGCAGAGCTGGGGGCCCAAAGCTGGGACATCAGGGGGCTGCAAGTCAGGATTGAGGGGCCCTGGCAGAGCTGGGGGGTGCCAAGGGCTGGGACATCAGGGGACTGCAGATTGGGATTGAGGGGCCCTGGCAGAGCTGGGGGGTGCCAAGGGCTGGGACATCAGGGGACTGCAGATTGGGATTGAGGGGCCCTAGCAGAGCTGGGGGGTGCCCAGGGCTGGGACATCAGGGGGCTGTGGGTCGGGGTTGAGGGGCACTGGCAGAGCTGTCATGGGGAGAGCTCTTTGCCCTAATAGCCAGGCTCTGGGGAGCCGAACCCCAACTCCCAGCCCAGCCCTACGCGGTGCCTACCGGAGGGAGCTGCTTTGCTGAGTCCTGCCATGCGGGGCAGCAGCAGGAGGCAGCCCCACTGCGTGGGCACAGCAGCAGCACCTGGCCATGCCCCGGCACAACAGCTCCGCAGGGGCAGGGGGGTGACCCACGGAATGAGACACAGATGAGGCTCCTGAGAGCACCCGACTGGCTCCACCTGCCCTGGTGCCCTGTTTTGCCCCTGCCCATCCAGGACAGCTACCCGAGCAGGGCCGGCTGCTGCCCTCTGCCAGACCCCAGCCCAGCCGTGCAGCAGGGCACACTGGGAGCAGGGCTTGTTCCTGCCGGGGCAGCACAGCTCGGGCAGGCCCCGGGGCTGTCTAGGTTCCTGGGGCTGCTCCGGCTGCATGAGGCTGCTGTCGCATGTGAGGTGCAGGCCACCCTCCACTGCGCCCGCTCGCCCGCCTCCACCTGCCCGCTGCTCTGAGCAGCTTCTGGGCCTCACTCGCCTCTGGCCTGGGCTAGTGACGGCGCCTGCCTCCTGGCCCATTCCAGCTCCTAGGCTAGGACTGCTCCCTCTCCTCCCTGAACCCGAGAGCCCCAGCTCCATCCCACCCCCTAGGCTGGGCTGGGTGCTGCCACCCTCGCTGCCGCACAGCAGCCTGGCTGCCCCACCCGTCCCACCGCGCCCCTGGGCTCCTGACTCATGTCGGGGCCCAGGCCACTCCTGCCCCTTTCTATCTTTACCACCCCATGGCTTTGCTCCAGCCGAGCCCAGCAGCCCTGCAGCTCTCTGCTCCCATCCCCCTACATCGTCCAGGCAGGTGCCTTCCCCTGGGCAGCTCTGATGCTGCCTCCCTGGATCTCTGCCTTAATAACTATCCAACAACGAGTGAGCAATCCCTGTACACACCGTGGCTGTGCTCCACCCCAGAGGTGGCTGCACTTCAGTGCTGGGTGAGCGATGCCTGTATGAGCTGCTGCCATGCCCCTCTGCAGAGGTGGCTGCATTTTTTTTTTAACCGGGTGAGCAATCCCTATATAAACAGCTGCCATGTTCCACCCCAGAGGTGGCTGCATTTCAGTGATGCAAGAGGGATCCCTGTAGGAAACAGCTGCTGCGTCCCACCCCCAAGGTGCCCACGTTTTAGCTTACTTTCATATTTGAAAATCACGCCTCCGCCAGCCATTGTTCTGTCGAATGTGGTTAAATTTTAAACCAAACCCATGTTTTCTACTTTGCAGCCCCTGGGCCTGGTTCTGACCTCCCTGCCACCGGGGCTGTGCCCTGGGAGCCTGCCCCATCACGCTGAACCCTCGGGCAGACTGAGGGGTGCAAACTGCCCCCTGATCAGCTTTCACACCCACTCTGCATTGGTGTCAATGACTCTGCGAGATGCAGGGAATCCAGCTCAAGGTATAACGCAGGCCACGGCCTCTGGTGCCGCCCGTGCACCCCAGCTGGGGAGCTGGCTCATTAACTCACTCCGGATTTTCACCAGTGGGAGCAAGGAGAGAACTGGTGCCAATGACCTTCCCCTTGTCAAGATGCCTCCATCAAAAGAATCTCACACCCCTCTGTATCTTTGCTCCATCCTGCCCCGAGGGTGCAGATTTACTCAGGCTGGGAAGTGCAAAGCAACCTACATGAGTGGGGTCAGTGGACTAACTTATCCAGACCTGCCTCAAACTCCTAGCCGCCGAGAATAACTGAGAGCAAAAAGCAGCTGCAGCAAGTGAACAAACAAATAAAACAGGCTTGGCTCTTTGGAGCTGGGTGCAAAACCGCATTGATCTCCTTGTGCTATCGGCCGCATCGCCCTCTGTCATGGTGATACTTTCATTCTAGCAGGTGCAGATCCTAAATCTTCTTGCTCTTCCCCTCCCGAGCTCAAGGCTTTCGCCCTGCCAGGTCCTGGAGCACGAAGCTCACAATGAAGCTATCGCAAATATCATGCTGGCCCCCCAGTAATCATCAGGGTCCTGCACAAGGGGCCTGACTCTCCCCACAGCCCTACACTGAGCATTATGACAGGGACTGGAAAATGCTAGGGGCTGGAAAATGCTACTGATCTTATTTAGTGGCCTGCTGCAGCCACTCAGCATGAGAGCACCTGATGAGAGTGTTATTGACCAGGTGCAGGGCAGGGCGGCTCTGACCCAAGCCCTACAACGTACAGCACAGTGTGGTCTACAGGAAAGCGATCGCAACGGGTCCTAAAAATTACCTTATAAACTTCCCCGTAGGTCCCTCCGCCAACTCTCTGCAGCAGCTCGAAGTCGTCCTGGGGATTTCGGGTGGAAATATCCAATGCCAACCTCTCTTGGACATCCATACCTCGGCGTTTGCCCGCAGACCGATGCTGCAGTGCTCAGCGCCGGGTGACTGTGTGTGCGCGCGCAGCGAAGCAATGTGTGATCTGGGGAACGATAACGTTCTCTAGCTTTTATTTCCTGATTTGAACCGTCAGCGCGTTGTGTGAGCCCAGAGGGCCCCCTAGACAGAATGTTGGATCCACGCAGCACAAGGCAACTCAAGTGGGTCACTGCTTAGCAGGCCAGAGTCACAGGGGCTCAGAGAGCAGGAACTGATACCTATATAAAGCAACTAATGACCATATTCCTGGTGACTCGGGCACGGGTTGATTTTGGAGAGTGCCAGAGTCCATCCAGTTGATCTGTAAGCAAAGAAATCAGGAAAGTGCTTTGAGATCCGCTGACAGCTCACATGATTGGCCTGTCAAGAGAGATTATTAGTTATTCCAAGAGGAGTGATAATAAATAACACTTTGCACGAGTCCCCCCCAGAAATCTCCAAGGTCTTTTACAAAGTTGGGCTGGCCTAGTATCACCGTTCCTGATCTATGGAGGGGGAAACTGAGGCACAAGGAGGGGCTGTGACTTGGCTAAAGCAGCAATAGCAGAGCTGGGAGTAGAACTCATTTGACTCCCAAAAGCTCCACCGTGCTCTAGCCACTAGGCCCCACTCCCCTCCCAGAGCTAGGGAGAGAAGCCAGGTGTCCTGGCTCCCAGCCCAGTGCCCTGCCCACAGCACCGTGCTGCTTGCCTGGGGCCCTCAGACCCATCCGTGCCCAGTGCAGGGAAAGGCCGGGGGCCAGGCAGGGTGACCAGACACCAAATGTGACAAATCGGGACTGGGGTGGGGTGGGGGTAATAGGAGCCTATACAAGACAAAGCCCCAAATATCGAGACTGTCCCTATAAAATCTGGACATCTGGTCACCCTAGGGCCAGGAGTGGCCGCGGGAGAAGGGGTGTACCTAAGTCTGGGGTCAAAGGAGCGAGAGGGAAGGGTGGCACTGGGGAGCGGGACGAGGGGGGCAGGAGGCCATGCAGGGACGGACTGAGGGGTAGAGTGGAGAGGTGGCAGGTGCGGGGGACTGGGGAGCCACGGGGGGGGGCAGGGTAGGCTATGGGGCGGGGCTTGTCCCAGGGCGGGCATGGCCGCAGTGTGGGGGATGGGGCACGGCAGGCTATGGGGCGGGGCTTGTCCAGGGTGGGCGTGGCCGCAGTGTGGGGGATGGGGCACGGCAGGCTATGGGGCGGGGCTTGTACCATGGGTGGGGTGGGAGTGGGCCGCAGTGTGGGGGGATGGGGCACGGCTAGGCTATGGGGGGGCTTGTCCGGGTCGGCGTGCCGCAGTGTGGGGAAAGGAACGGGCAGGCTGTGGGGCGGGGCTTGTTCCGGGGTGGGCGTGGCCGCAGTGTGAGGACGCGGCAGGGCGGGTTATGGGGCGGGGCTTGTCCCAGGGTGGGCGTCGGCCGCAGTGTGAGGGACGCGCAGGCAGGCAATGGGGCCGGACACCGCGGAGGGGCGGGGCCAGAGGGCGGATAAGGGAGGGGCGAGGGCAGCGGCTCCGCTCTCGCTCCGGCGCCATTGCGCCCTTCCCATCATGCCTCGCGATGGGCGCGGCGGAAGCGGAACGTACGAGAAGACCCGGCCGCCCGTGGTCCTGGCCCCGCCCCGCTCTGGCCCCGCCTCCCGCGCCATGGCGCTGTTCGAGCAGCATGCGGGCGAGAACGTGGGCAAACTGCTGAGGGGATCTGACCTGGTACCGCGGGGGCTGGGGGAGCTGTGGCGGCCGGGAGGCGGGTGGGCCTGGTACATTCGGTTTGCGGGCTTGCTCGGCGCAGGTGCCTGTGTGATGGGGGGTGTGCTAGGGGAGACAGCTGGGGGGGGTGGGGATAGTAGGAGGCTGGGTGAGAAGGGGGCAGGTACCCTGGGATGGGGGGGGCAGGGGAGAGCCTGCAGGGAGGGTGGTAGGGATCAAGTGGGGGGTCTGGGTTGGATGGGAGTCCTGATACAGAGATATGGGGGCTCTCGGAGGCATGGTGCCTGCGGATAGGGGGGGCATGGGGAAGAGGGCTGGGGGGGGTGGTAAGGATAGGGGGCTGGTGGTAAGGCCCTGAATACATCAGGTTGGGGGCTCTCGGGGCAGGTGCCTGGCGGATTGCGGCGGCGCAGAGGGAGAGTGGCTTGGGCGGGAGGTGGGGATAGTGGGGGGTCTGGGTGGAGGGGCTGATCACAGGTTGGCAGGCTACATCTCGTTGTGGCAGGTGCTTGGGATGGGGGCGGTCAGAGGAGAGGGCTGGGGGGGGAATGAGGGATAAGTGGGGGGCTGGGTGGATGGGGCCTGATTCAGGTTGGGGCTCTCCCGGGGCAGAGTGCCATTGAGGATGCGGGGGGACACAGGAGAGCGGCTGGGTGTGATAGGGATAGTGGGGGGCTGAAGTGGAGGTGGCCTGATACTAGGTTTGGGGGGCTCTCTGGGGCAGGTAATCTGGGACTGGGGGAGGCAGGGGACGGAGGGCTGGGGGGATGGGGATATCGTGGGGGTGCTGGGTGGACGGGGACCTGATACAGGTTGGTCTTCGAGCTCTCCGGGGCATGGTACCCTGGAGATGTCCTCTTCTTGGGGGTCAGGAGGAAGAGGCGTGGTGGGGTATGGGGTATGTCGGGGGGCTGAGTGAGAGGGTGCCCTGGTAACAGGTTGGGGCTCATACGGGCAGGTACCTTGGGATGGGGTGGCAGGGGAGAGGGCTGGGGGGGGAATGGGGATAGTGGGGGGCTGAGTGGATGGGGCCTGATATATAGGTTGGGGGCTCTCGGGGCAGGTACCTGGGATGTGGGGGCTATGGCAAGACGAGGACTGGGGGGGTGGGGATCAGTGGGGGAGCTTGGGTGGAGGGGCTGAATACAGGTTGGGGCTTCTTCGGGAGCAGGTAACCTGGGTATGAGGGGGTGCAGAGGGAGATGCGCTGGGGGGAGTGTTGGGGATAGTTAGGGGCTTGGTGGAAGTGGGCCTGATACGGTTGGGGGGTCTCAGGATGCAGGTGCCTGGATGGGGGGCAGAGGAAGAGGGCTGGGGGGGGAATGGGATTAGGGGAGGTCTGGGTGGAGGCTGAAATGTTATCAGAGTGGGGGCTCATCGGGGCAGAGTTGCCTGGGATGGGGGGGCAGAGGAGTAGGGCGGGGGGGCGATGGGTGATAGTGGGGAGCTGGGTGTAGTGGTAGCCTGACATACTTGCGTTAAGGGGCTCTCGGATTGGTCAGGTGCTCCTTGGGCATGGGGGTTACACGAGGAGAAGCTGCTAGGTTGGTGGGATAGTGGGTGGGCGGTGTGGAGGGGCCTGATACCTAGGTTGGGGGCTCTCGGGGCAGGTTGCCATGGGATGGGGGGTGCAGAGGAAAGTAGCTGGGGCTGGGTTTTTGAGGTTGGGGAGGTTGGCCGGTGGTGTTGGCCTTGTCTGGAGGGGGTGTCTAGTATGGGCAGAGGAAGGGCCTGGGGACTAGTGGCTGGGTAGGCAGGAGTTGGGGGCCTTATGGGGGTGGAGGGGGAGCAGGGCTTGATGGACGGGGAGGTGGCTGAAGGAAATGACTGGAGGTGGGGATCTGGTGTGGGGGAGAGGCTCTCGTGTGGATGGCAAGCTGGGGGCGGCAGGGGACCTGTTGAACACTGGACCCCCCCGTGGGCCTTGCTGAGTGTCTCACCGACCTGCATTTCAGGTACAACCCCGAGAACCTGGCCACACTGGAGCGCTATGTGGAGACACAGGCCAAGGAGAATGCTTATGACCTGGAGGCCAACCTGGCCGTGCTCAAGCTGTGAGTGGAGGGGGCACCCATCATCTCAGCATCATGCCAGGGGACAAGACCTGTGCACGATCATGCAGAGCTGGGCTGGTGATGTGGGTGTGTTTTGAGGGTTTCTGGCTAAGGCTGGGCCCCACCAGTTACAGGGAGATGCCCCTATGCAGGTGCCCACCTCTGGGGCAGCACAGAGTTGCTGTGATCACTAACCACTAACCTTATGTGGCTACGAGCCTGGTGGAACCCCATCACTAGCTGGTCAGAGACATGATCAAAGCTCAGGGGAGTTATTCAGAGCTGGGCAGTTGACTAGCCGCCACCAAGGGCTGCGAGTTGAAGCTCACCAGGTTCAGATTGGAAATGGACACTTAACAGGGAGGGTGATTAGCAATTGGAACAGCTAATCGCGGGCTGTCATGGACTCTTCGTTGCCAGCAGTTTTGAAATTGGGACTGGCTGCTTCTGTAAAAGATTCTCTAGGTCAGGGAGGAATTGACTTAGGACAGTCCTGCACTCTGGGCTATACGGGGGGCAGATGAGCTCATCCTTATGCTCTATGAACGATGTGCAGCATTTCCCGATGTCTGTGGGATGGTAAACCTGGGTTTGATGGGCGCCCCAGGGCTGCTGACCTCTTCTCTCTCTGTCCTCAGATACCAGTTCAATCCTGCTTTCTTCCAAACCACCGTCACGGCTCAGATCCTGCTCAAAGCTCTGACCAACCTGCCGCACACAGACTTCACCCTCTGCAAGTGTATGATCGATCAGGCTCATGTATCCTTCCTGGCGCACTCAGCCTCTTCCTGGCATGACCCCCTCACACCCAGCAGCCTGTCCAACTGCCTTGGTCTCGGAAGGGCTCTCACCACAGATTGGGGTGGCCCAGGCCATGATGAGGTGCACGCCCTTGCTCTGGCCTCGAGAGGACCCCCCCAGAGGTGGGAAATAAGTTCATGATCCACCATCTCTTGGCTTCTGAGGGTGACAAGGAGCAAGTGGTGGTGGCTTTAGGTGATGTGAACAGGAAGCTCCTTCAGGACAAGCCAATGAACGGTGGTCAACTGAGGACGCTCATACTGACTTGGATCAGAACCAGAGTCCTAGAGAGGGAGAAGCCTCATCTCCCAGTCCCCTGAGCTGGCCTCTGCCTGTGTGTCGTTCTGTTGCGTCTGTTTCGGTTCCCCGGTGGGAGTTGGCTTTCTTGTGCTGAGGAACAGGTTACCACTTGTCTCCTCCTTCTCTCCCAGCTGGGCCTGGCCACAGGGAGCTTTAAGTGTCTTCCTGACAGCAGGGCATGGGAGGGAAATGTCTGCTCTTCGTGGAGGCACTGGGCTGCTGCACTCCATCCCCCTGGCCTGGTTCCCAGGGGTGAGCAGTAACGAGCGTCAGGGATAGGAGCGACTTGCTCTTGTGCTCTAGCCCTGCTGGCTCAGCTTCCTTCCCCTCCCCTCCCCCATGCATGTTTCCCTTGACCCCCTGCACCTCAGCAAGAAGAGAGGCCGATCAGGCAGATCCTCTACCTGGGAGAGCTACTGGAGACCTGCCACTTCCAGGCCTTCTGGGTGAGTGTCCCCTCCCCTGAGATCTTATTGGGCTTCACCAGCCTGAATGACTTGCTGGGCGGGTTTCCCTCTCAGAGGAGGTGCAAGTGACTGGAGCTCAGAGTCTGTGCAGAGCTGGGGATAAAACCCAGGAGTCCTGGCTCCCAGCCCATGCTCTAACCACTTGGCATCATCCCTCCCAGAGCTGGGATTAGAACCAGGGGTCCTGGGGCCTGTCGCTGCTCTAACCATTAGTGCACACACCTTTAATGAAGCAAAGGTTTGCAGCTGGACTCCCTAGGGGACACACCCAAGGGCTTCTACATCATGGTGTAGACTGATCAGTGGATGGGCTCAGGAGGGAATTAACCACCTGGGTGTCCACTGGTCACCTTTAGAACAACTCAAAATAGAAAGGGAGGCAGACTCCTTTCTCTGCAGCATTCGTCACTGGCCACTGAACTAGTCGGCCCTTTGCCTTGTCCCCCGTGGCCCTTGCCGTGCCCTGTAGTTCCTGCAGCTCCCTGGCTGGTGACTGTCCCAGGCTAATGCCGAGTCCTTCCTCTGCAGCAAGCCCTGGATGAGAACATGGAGCTTCTGGATGGGATCACGGGGTTTGAAGACTCCGTTAGGAAGTGTAAGTCTGGCTAATAACTTCACTCTGCCCGGTGCGCCCCGTTCCCTGATTGCAGCGTCCCCTTCCTAGTGGGGATCAAGGACCAGTGACCAAATCCCTTCTGGTGGCTGGTGCATCAGCTGGCAAGCTGGGGCTGTGGAGTTTGAGGCTGGATGTTCCTACATTGTCCCTGTGGGAGCCGGGTGCTGAACCAGAGCTTGTTCACTAGCTGTCTCTCATTGCCTTCTAATGGGGCTTGATCCACATGGGGCTAAAACCTCACTCTATCCAGCAGGTGGGTCAGGTTCAGCCCCAGCCATGCTGGGGTGAGGAGGGGCATTGGGTCATGTGGGAATAGCAACACCTGTCTCGTGTGTCTTCACATAGTCATCTGCCACGTGGTGGGGATCACGTACCAGCACATCGACCGGTGGCTGCTTGCTGAGGTGCTGGGTGACCTCTCAGGTAAGGCCCTTCAGTCCTCCAGTGCCCCCCGTGGGCTCATGGGTGCCACCTGTGCCTCCTGTTTCCTTGGCAAGTCTCCCATCCTTGCTCTGAACTAGCTCTGCAACGACGAGCATTACTCACAGCTCCTCCTGCCCCCACGGTATTACCTCATGTACAGATCAGGGCTGTGCCACTGCAGGCCAGGAGCAGACAGTCTCGAGAGGGGAGGTTAACTGACCTGGAAGCTCCTGTGTTGAGAGGAGAAGCTGTGGGCCCCGCTGAGTGACAGACGAGTGGGCCCAGGACTGAGCTCAGCTGTACTGTAGCAAAGAACAGAATCCCTTCCTCTGTCCCCTCGGCTGGGGATCTCTGCCCTCGTATCATGCATGGGCAGGGTGCCTGACTGGGCTTGGATAGGAGCCGGGGGCTCCCGCCAGCCAGCCCCGTGATCGCAGCTGGCAGGTTAAGAGGAAGAGCCAAGGCAGCAGGCGGGAGTCCTGCTGCAGACGCATGGGGCTAGAGGATGAGTTGGAGCAGCACCCCAGCCTGCCTGGGGCTGGGTTCCTGTGTCACCTGAGCTGAGACTGGCCTGGCCTGGCTCTAGCAGCCACTGCTTCCCCTGATGGTCCTTTCTTAGATGCGATCCCATCTGGCGCTAACTGAGGGGGCGAAGGCTCCGTCTGCTCAGCCTCCTGGCCCCTCTCTCTGCAGACAACCAGCTGAAGGTCTGGATGAGCAAATATGGCTGGACAGAAACGGAGTCAGGCAAGATCTTCATCTGCAACCAGGAGGAGAGCATCAAACCCAAGAACATAGTGGAGAAGATCGACTTTGACAGTGAGTGCTGTGTGCCTGCCTGGGCTCTGCGTCCGGCCCCTCGCTGGGATCACCCAGCTCTCACTGGCCCCAGTGGGGACCTTGCTGAAGTCAGGACTGCATGTGGGATCCGGCAGTGGCTGTTAATCAGTGGGTGGGGGGAATGGATCCAGGGAATGGGGATTTATTTCCATCCTTCCTCTGTCCACAGGTGTCTCCAGCATCATGGCTTCCTCCCAGTGATGGGGCCTCTGTCCCCGCCTTCCTCGCGGCTCCACGAGAACTCGCTTGGGAATTCTGTTGTTCGGTTCCTTTTTAAAACCAGTGCAACCTTGGTCAATAAAAGCGCGTTGTCGACTCTGCCTCTGGCCTGTCTCCTTTCTTCTCTGTGCAGCCTTGGACCTGGGGCTGATGATTGGCGCAAGGAATGGGCAGGGGGATTGTCAGCCAGGTGGCTCCAAGCAGCAGGGTAGGAGGGCAGGGAGCAAGGGAGGCCACTTTGAGGCTGAGAAAAGGGGTCTGCCCAGCTCTTGTCTCTGCCCCACGTGCGCTACCCTTGTCCTGGGAGGGACCCCACTGAGAGCAGAACTCAGTCTGAGGCCCATTCGGGCCTTTGTCCCCGTGCAAACACAAGGGGGCCATTTGTGGCAGGGAGGGCGAGGTGGACACAGCAGCTGCCCCTCACTGCCCAATGGCACTCAGGAGGGAAGAACTGAATGTGGGAGTGGAAATTGAAGGTTGGTAGCTTCCTACAGCCAGCGTTGGGCTACAGGGGGTGCACTTCAGGCAGGGATGCACTTGTCTGCATTGTGGGGTAGCCTGAGGCGCTAGGCATTTTGTGACACGCTTAATACCAATGCTCGTTAGCTCCAGTTCTCTGGGGGAAGCCCTACGCTGCAAATGAGAGGGAATTGGGGGGCGGGAGGGGGGTTAAGGGACTTCCCAAAGGCTGTGCAGCTGGGAAGAGAACCCAGCAATCCTGCTCCCCTCCTCGGGCAAGACTCATGCCATCAGCAGGGGTTTCACCCTGTATCCTGGGGCTCAACAGCCTGTGGAAGGAAGCAGACAGCGCCATTTCCAGTGAGGGTTAAAGTAGAGGCAGGGTCTGGTGCTGCTCCCACCTGCCTTCCAGTCCACGCTGGTTCCTTTGCCCTGCCGTGATGGTCTCCTGAGCGCTTGCTGGTACTGACCACTCACCGAATCCGGGACAAGCCGGGGGCAGAGCTGGATCAGTGTCTCCTTGGGGACCTGGGGTGGCGCTGCAGCCTGGAGCGGGCAGGAACTGACTTCATTATGGGGGTGGGGGGATTACAGTCAGGAGCTGCTTTGAGGGCTCCTGGGTTCTGTTCTTGGCTCTGGCAGGGGCATGTGGCCTGAGAGATGGAGTCAGGCCACCTGTTGCTCCGTTCCCAGGGGTAGGAGCAGTTTCCCCATGGATGACACTTCCCCTTTTCTTAGTGAAGCTGGTCCCGGGCAGGGTGTGTTGGCTTGTGGCTGCAATGCTGCTGCTTCAGGCCCTGAGGCTGGCTGCCTGCTGTGCCCAGTTCAATCCATGGGGGGGCAGCAGTGCTCTGCAGTGGGCTCAGGTGAGCATCTGGCTAGTGCAGGATGTGCGGGAGGGGCGGGTGGCTCGTTCACTCTTGCCCTGCCCATGGGCTCATCCCGGGCCTTGGGCTGCAGGCTGGTTTCTGGGTTGTGGCTGGAAGTTGGGAGGTTCTTGGTCTCTCTCTGCTCCGCTCCCAGCCAGGTGGCTCGTCTCAGACTCACCCCCCACCCAGTGGGAATTGTTCGCTGGATTGCAGCGGCAGGGTGGGGGCATCTCTGCCCCACGCTGCGTCACTGCCAGCAAACCCCTGCCTTGGCTGGGTGTATAGCTAGCAGAGGCCGAGACACCCCCTAGCGACCCCCGTGCTGCAGGTGATGAGGTTGCACTGCGGCAGAGCCCCTGACCTCGGGGGTGGACCCCAGCCACGCAGCAAGGGACTGAAGACCCACCTGGGCATGGTTCTAGTGTGCGTGAGGGAGATGCTGACAAGGTTGGGCCAATCCCCAGGCTGGAATAGGGGCCCTGGCTTTGCTGCAGACACACTGGGCTGACACAAGCTTTGTCCAGCTCTGCAGCACAAAGGCCTTTTGTCTGCTGCTTTTTATAGCTGGCACCGGCCGGCTTCACCAGGAGCATTTGTGTCCTGTTGCAATGTTGAATCTTCCTCCCGTTGTTTCCCTCTTTCCCTCATGCCAGGGTGAAGCTGTATGGGATCCAGGACAGCTGACTGGCTCTGGCCCAGGGCTTATCTCCTTGTGTTCATCTCCATAGAGCACTGTGCTGTCTCCTCAGCTATGGGGTGAAACGGGAAAGGCAGCAGCTTGATTTTGCAAGGTGAGGGCACCAGCAGGTGGGTGTTATAGGGGTGAAGTCTCGCTGGCTCAGAATAGGTGGGCTTATGCGGGCGATAGGCTATCCCAGCCCCCAGGATCCTGCCTCTGCGATCAGCTGGTGCGAACATTCCTCCAGCAAGAATGCAGAGCGCTCTGGAGGGGTAAGGGGAACAAGCTACTGGGATTTGTTTTCCTGAGGCTGGAGAGATGTTGGTAAATGGCACGTGGACTGGGAGAGTGTGGGTGTGTTTGGGGGGGAGAAGCAGGGGGGACGGGCCAAGGATCCTTTGTGGTTGCAGCATGAAACTGAGGGCTTGATCCCGTCTCGTCTGCACCCTGGGGGTGTAGCATGTGGGGAGGACAGCAGGCTCAGGCCTAGGCACGGAGAGTTGGAGACCTGTCTCATGGTACTTAGCGTGACGGCACGGGGGCTGCGCTGATACATGGGGTTTGTTGTGGCTCATACTTACACGAGGGCTCCAAACCAGCCCAGGTGCTCCACTGTTGGCACGGGCCTACGGGATCTTTAATGACGAGGAGAGGTCAGGACCTGCAGCGCTTCCAGTCCTGCTCCTATTGCAGGGCCGTCCCTGGCCAGGGCTGTGTAATGGTGCCCCTGCTTTGGGTGGCTGTGGACAGTGAACTTTGGGACCTGAGCTAAAATGAGAGGCCAGTTTTCCAGGAGGCAGTAGCTGACTCTCTAGCCTCTATATGTAGCTGCTAGAGGGAGTCACAGAGGTAGGGCGTGTTAGCAGGGGTCACACTGTGCATGTGAATGGGAGTGTGTATGTACACCGGACTGAGTGTTTATATAAATGTGTGAGCTGTGTGTGTGTGTGGCTTCATTTACCAGGCCTGTTTCTCTCCCTTCCCCTGTCCTCCCATTATCCCCTCTCTGTCCCATTCACTCCCTCTCACTGGACCACGAGATGCTGGTCCACACATGGGGTGAACCCAGGTGGGAGCTGAAGGCAGGGGGGAGACATGATCCAGGCCAGGCCTGTGTGTGTCTCTGCCCACCAATTAGTCCTCTGTAAGCGAGTGATGCCATTTAGCAGAGTGTTTCTCAAACTGGGGCTCCCTGCCCAAAAGGGGGTTGCAAGACTATGGTAGAGGGGGCGTGAGAGCAGCAGCTGCTGGCTAGGCGCCCAGCTCTGAAGGCAGCGCTGCAACCAGCAGCAGCGCAGAAGTAAGGGTGGGGTGGGGTGGGGTGTGGGGGGGTGTCCTCACAAAACAAATATTTTCAAAGCGAGTCCAAGCAAAAAAAAAATTGCGAACCCCTGGACTAGCCTTTACTGCAGAACATTCCATCTGGCCTGCCCCACTAACAGGGTGGGGTAAGATGATTGTTGCATGCTGGTGAGTCACGCCCTCTCCCCCACCCCCCCGCTCTTTCTCCTGGCACTGAGAGCAAGCTCCCTCTTATGATAAATAGAGGATTTCAAGCCAGCGTCTAAATATACACGTCGCAGGAATGTTCAGCATCTCGCCATGCAGGAAATGGGAGGGCATAACCCTTGCTTCATATTTGCAGAGCTAAGGAATAAAACAAAAATGTGTGGAGAGGGGGGGAATGTTGATAGAATTTCAAAATGGAGGGGAGGGAAGCAGCAGCCAAATCTGCGGGTCTGGTTTGTGGCCAATTCCCAGCTATATTGGGGGACTTTGCATCCAAAACGAGCTTTATATGGCAGCTTTCTGGATTACATCCCCCTTCTCTCCATGTCAGCTATGATCTCACCGGACAGCACCTATGTTTACAGGCTGACCCCTTGCGCAAGGTTAAATATTCAGTGGGAAAATGATTGCAGCGGCTCTTTGGTTATCTAGGACAGAAGGGCTGCTGCACATAGGAGTTGCTCTGGACATCAAGGTGAGAGCAGCACTAGAACTCAGATCTGCCTGCTCCAAAACCCTAAGCCTTGCACTGAAGAAGAATCTCACCTAGGGGTTAGCAGTATAGGGCTTATGACACGCTGTTTAGATTCCATCCACTAGAAGGCAATAATGTGCACATGTACACACAGACACACTCTCCAGCTGGTTTATGACATACTCCCCTAGACAGCGCTCGCAAAGATAAGGATAGATCTGATCCTTGAGTAGTGGGGTCCGCAGGAGATCTGACCCCACTCCTGACTTCAGTGTAAGCAATCTGGGGCCACCAAGAGGACAGATCCCACCACTGACACCAGCGGAAGAATCCATTGCCACCTCGTGGGATGTTTCCCTTAAACCTGAATGCAATTGGCTCTGAGTGGTCTATTTTCCTCTTGCTTGAACGTGAATGCACCATCAACTTTGGCCCTTGAGCACCATTGGCTGTGATGGTTCTGGTGCCCTTTTCTTAGGAGTGAATGAAAATAAATCTCCTTGGAGTTGGTTTTCGGCCCAATTCAGCCTCCGAGATAGGCTGTGAATAGGGTCAAAGAAATACGAAGCCTGGCGCTGAGCTATTGAAACTGATAAATGAAATTAAATGTTACAAACATGATTACGTTGGAGCAGGAAGCACAAGACGTGAGCTCCCCTGTCGGCTGCTTCACGTGCAGCAGAGGCTAACTGCACTGGTTAGGGGAGGCCCTGGGGCTCCGCTCATTCCTTGCATGTTCCTCACGTCTGCCCAGGTAGCTCCGGCTCACAAGGAACAGTACTGACTTTGTTCCCGATCCCAAAGGCCTTCCTGAAGCTTCGGCCCAAGTTCCATGGGTGCCATAAGAGAAGTGGGAGCAGCCAAAGAGGCTTACTCTGTTAGTTTTCCAGATGGAAAGAAAGAAAGAGGCTGTAAATGTTTTTCCATTCCTGACGATCTGTTTTTCATTATGTCTAGGCCTGGCTCCACGCCTTCCTAGCCCAGTGCACAGATCTCCTCATCCAGAGCAGGCTGGAGCTTTGGGTTTGGTTTCACACCTGAACTGGGGCTCAGATCTGGGTCTAGGCCGTATTTGGTTTGTTTTCTGAGATACCAACTCCACGTGGCAGAAATCTCCCATCATTTGTTGTTCCTCCAGGGCACCAGCCACATCCTAGTCGGAATCAGCAATGGGTCCCTCTTTGTTGTGTAGCCAACCCAGGACTGGCCCCTAGGGGTGGAGGTGGGTCCCTCACTCCACATTTTGCAACAGGAAGGTGCTGGTTTCATCCCCTCCAATCGTTTCCAGCATGGCTTTTCCATACTGATTGGCAGAGAATTGCTCTCCTGGGAGCCTGTACTCCCCCGTTTGCCCTCCGCTCCACTGCCCAGCTCACTGAGCTGCCTGCTTGAGTTGCAGCTCTCTCCAGTGGGACCGCGCTGACAAACAAGGAGGGATCTCGAAGTGACATCTGTGCCCGTGCGGGGTGTCAAGGATCCTCTCACGACAGGGGATGAGTCAAAGAGCCTCCCCTACCCCACTGCAGGGTCTTTAGAGCAGAAGAAGGCGGGAGACTCTGTGGCATGCCAACCCTGCAAAACAGGCTGTGGGTCAAACAACGTGCCCTGTGGCTCTGGGTCCAAGCCTGGATGACTTATGGGGCTATGGAGGTGCCCCCTGGTTTGAATCAAGCAGTGATCTTCTCTGGACCCTGAGAGAACTGAAGTTGTTATGGCATAAAAATTCAGCAGCACAGCTTGCCCTCTTTGTTGACCAGCCATGGAGACTAAACAGGGTCCCCCTGAGGCAGAGGAGGATCATTGGTCTTTGTCCTGACCCTGCTGTCGGTCCCAGTCCCCAGGGCTATCTATCCAACACCTCTCACCAGTCATTGCTACAAGGGTAACCCAGTGTCACAAGCTGGGGTGCAATCCACACCTGTCATAAATAGATAGCTAAGGGTTAATGTTTCTTTCACCTGTAAAGGGTTAACAAAGGGAACCAAACACCTGACCAGAGGACCAATCAGGAAACTGGATTTTTCAAAGCAGAGGGAGGGAATTTTTTGTATGCCTGTGTCTTTGTCTGGCTCTCAGCTATGAGAGGGGATCTTTCTATCTTCAAGCTTCTAATCTTCAGTTTCAAAGTTGTGAGTACCAAGGCAGAAAAAACAATAGGCTGTTGTTGGGTTTTTTTTGTATTTACATGTGTGTAGTTTGCTGGAATGTTTAAATTGGATCTCTTGTTGAATAAGGCTGGTTATTCATATTTTTCTTTTAAGCAATAGCCCTGTGTATTGTCACCTTGATGCAGAGATCATGTTCATGTGTTTTTTCTTTCTTTTTTATATAAAGCTTTCTTTTTAAGACTTGTTTGAGTTTTTCTCTCTGGGTAGGCTAAGGAAAGAAGGGAAGGGAAATTCTTCTTTGTGTTAGATTTACAAGAGGGTGAATCTAGGCCAGCCTCAAGGGGGAAGGAAGGAGGGGAGGAGGTAATTGGCCCTCTCTGTTTTGCCATTCAAGAGGAGTTTAAGTACAGGTATCGCCCAGGATAACACAGGGAGGGGAAAGCTGGGGAGAGATAACAAGGAGACAAGGGAGGAGGTTGTTTTCCCTTTGGGTGTGAGACTCAGAGTCTCTGAGTCTTGGGTCCCCCAAGGGAAGGTTTTTGGGGAGAGCCAAGAGTGAGCAAGACAACTGGAATTTTTTTTGGCTGGTGGCAGCGATATCAGATCTAAGCTGGTAATTAAGCTTAGAGGGTTCATGCTAGCTTCTCAGTTTATGAACGCTAAGGTTCAAATCTGAGTAGGAAAGCTATGACAACACCAGTGAGAGATTAGTCACCACGTCTCCTGTAACCCTGAGTGCCTTAAAATGCTCTGCTGCCCTAGCTCCTCGTCTGGGTGCTCCCAGCTAGCATGCACTCCGTGTCTGTGTGTCTGCTTGTTACACCCTTGCCACGTTCTGAACTCCACCGGCCTTGGTGGCTACTGACCAAGTGACCCCAACCACCCCCAGTCCCGAATTTCCCCAACACCATCTGCCGTGCAATGTCCAGCCCTTTCCTGAATATGTTCAGGTCCGTTGCGCCTTTAAAGAGACAAAACCACAGCGGCTTGTTGCCTTAACGGGAGTTAACAATTGCCTCAATTCAAATGCAGCACTGGGTTGGTTTAGATTAAAAATAAAATACGTTCGTTAACAGAAGAACTTGGATTAAGTGGTACGAAGTAGAAGAGATAAAAGTAAAGATGGATACAACCAAATAAAGGGAAAACTCACAGCTAAAAGACTGAAACTTAACCCCGCAAGGTAGTTTTCTTCCCAATTTTTCTTTTCTCCAGCCACGGCTGACTTCCTTTCAGTCAGTCAGGGCCGTCCATAGAATTACAAGGTGCTGGTTTCCCTTGTCTTCTTCGGTGAAAGATCTTTGTCAAAGCAGGTTTCTCACCTGCAGTCCCTTCCCAGAGACTTCAATTGAAGGACCCATCTTTGGGTTCTCCTTTCTCCTTATCTCTTCCCAAGCTCTCCGTTTTGTCCCCAGACTCAGGATGATCTCATGCTGTTCTTCCCATTCTCCTGCTGATTCGTAGGTAAACGGGGTCTGTCTCTGCCCCATGACCAGCCGATCAGACACACAAATATACACTCCTTTCTCTAGGGCAGACTGGGTTGATGTATTGCTTGCCAAACACATTTTAGGAACGACCAAGTCGGATGAGGTAATTTCTTTTATTGGAAGAAGTCAATCACCGATGGGCATCTGTGTCCCACCCAGCTAATGCATCATGAAGCCTTCAGGTATTATACACCTGGCAAAAATGTCTTATCTGGCGCTGCTGCTCCATCCCTGCTGGGAGGCAACAGAAGAACCTCTGCCTTGTTTTTCTGTCCTGAAAGCGATGACATTAATGCAGCCTAATCTAGGGGAGGAGCATTTCTGTAGCTGATGCTCGATACGGCCCTTGCAAGCCCTTGGCCGTAAAGCAGAAGTATGCGCTGAATGCCTCATGCTTCCCAAAGCACATGAGCGTGTGTCAGTGATGTGAGCATATGCTTGTGAATGGGTGTACGCCCACACGCATAAAGTGTGACTGTGCGTGTGATGGGACTCTATTTTTGAATGTGTGTGTGAGAGAGAAGGGTGTACGAGAAACATTATTGTATTTATGAATCTACCTATGGGCCTCATACGAACCCTGTTACCACAGTATCACAATCATCTTCACCAGCCCCCTGTGAGGTAGGGCAAAGCTCCTATCCCCGTTGTACAATGGGTAACCGAGGCACAGAGAGGCTAAGTGACTTACCGAGGTCACACGGTGCTTCCGTTTCTCCATCGGTGGCCGAGCAGGGGATTGATTGAGGGTTTCCCCAATGCCAAGTTGGTGCTCTAACCACTAGGCGGTCCTTCCTCTCACCATGTGTCTGTGAATCTGTGTGCGCATGCATGAGAAATAGACTGTGCATGTTTGTGAACGTGTGTGTGTGTTTGTGTGTGCAGGGTGCACAGATGTGTGCGCATGCAAAGGGCCATGACTCTGTCAGAGACACGACAATGTATTTATGAATACGGTGACAATATGGGGCTTTGGGTAGAGATTTGCATGCGCCTTGTTAATGCTTATGACATACACATCACGATATAAACCTACTCCAAGGGGCAACCTTGGAGTAAAACCCACCTCCCCTACCAGCCACTCACGGCTACCACCACTCCTCTGCTTCTTGTCATGCCACAAACTTGCCCACCCACAAGGGTCCTGAATGTAGCCATTCAGAGTTTGCCGTGAACCCCAAGGGATTGGTTAGAGCCTCATTCCTGGGCCAGCATCCTCAGGGTAACTGTTGTGACAGAGAGCAAAGACGACTGCTCAGTCACGGAGCCTGATCACGGGAAAACCGCTTCCTTTCTAAGTGCAAACTGCGGTTACAAATTAGGGAACCTGTGGGCGGACCAAGGATTTTTATATTAAGACAGTTTCCCTCTCATCACGGCTTGGAGCCAGGCGTGAGCTTGGGAAGGCTACTCGGAGGCAGGGCTATTTCTATTTATAAGGCTGCTGGCTGCTTCCGCCCATTGTTCCAGAAGAAGGCAGCTCCCAGGATTCATGCTGGGGCTGGAGTGCAGGAATCAGTCAAAACGGCAAGTGGAATTTTATTGACAATTTTCCATTCAGTCATTTTTTCTTTGCTCTCCATGGGAGACCTATACACAAGAATGACATGGTAAGAATTAATAGTAAATACCACAAACTGCCTGTACTCACCGTTGACCTTGCTGAATGGAATCAGAACTGTCCACTTGTTTGTCATAGGGCCTATACTGACAATTGCTAATGGAGATTCCCCTTCTGCGCAAAAGGCTGGGCACTGGGCTTTCAGAGCATAAGTTTCTGAGTTCTGTTCTTGCCGTTTGCTCTGGCTTGCGACAATCTAGATTAATGAATGAAACAGGTAGCCAAGAGTGCAGCTGGGCTTCGTCCATCCTCCAGACAGTCCCAACTTTTCTCTGGTCCAAACACTTCCCTGCTTTCTTGCTGCAGCATGCACTCAGCAGTGCCAGCATGGGGCTTAGCAGTTCCATTTGTGTGCATTCTTGCCACCAGCCTCTTCTCGCACATATTGTGGTAGGACTTTCTGCAGATGCAGTGGATCGGATGCTAAGCTGGGAGCCAGGACTTGCTATTCCAACCTCTGCCACTGCCACGTGGCCTTGTGTAAGGCACTTGCCTGGTCCATGCCTCAGTTTCCCTATCTGTCCAATGGGGCTCATGGCCTCCTTCGCAAAGTGCGAAGCGATGAAACACTCTAGAGCAGAACTCAGGGTTATTACGGAGCCTGCTGACCCCTGCCCAGAAATGGCTCGGAAGGGGCCTTGCGGTAGTGGCCATTCCACCGACAGGATGGCGGGTGTCAGGCCACCCGCAGACAGCTGCTCCCCAGCCAGGGAGGCCCCCTTTCCAAGGGGCTGGCTGTGATGCCCCCAGGTGAAGCCAGAGGCCAGGTGGGCTGAGGGTGGCTTTGCTGGGCTGGATGCTGGAGCCGTGACGCCCCCTCCCATGCAGGGCAGGAGGCTGGCACAGGAGGGGCGCTCACCACCCCACATGGGGCAATGTCTGTATCCTGCCCCGCCACACACCAAGGGGTGGAGGGGCACCAACTCCACCCACAATATGAATATTCATAAGGATGAGAAAGTGGCCACCCTGCCGTCATGAATATGCATAATACAACACAACCACCACCCATTATATAAATATTCATGAGGGAGGTCAAAACACCCCCCCTTATCTGAATGTCCACGGGGGGGAGGGTAGAAACACTAGTCTGAATATTCATGAGAAAGGTTTAAACTCCACCTACAATATGAATATTAACCAGAGGTCATAGCCCTATATGAATATTAATAAGAGGTTAAACTGCGCATACAATATAAATATTCACGAGGGAGGCGGGTCTATCCGCAATAGGAATATTCATGAGGTGAAGACAATGCTACATGCAGCCCGTATCAGGATATGAATATTCATAAAGCAGCGTCGTTGTCATGCTCACAAAGTTAATAGTTATAAGATATCACAACAACCCCACCTCTCGTGTGCATATTCATAAGGGGGCAGGCTCCCTGAACAATATGAATATTCATGAAGGGTGGGAACACCCCACGCCACACATACAGAGGGTATTGATTGTCATTGGCCACACACACACTGAATATTCATGAAGGGAGAAGCTGGCGCGTGTCACTCAGGTAGCCGTTGCGAGGCGTCGCGCAGGCGCAACGAGGAGGCGTTGGGGGTGGGGGAGCGGCAAAGAGGGACGCAGGCGCAGCGCCGCACAATCAGACCCGGAGAGGGCGGGAGAGGAAAAGGGCGGAGAGAGCGCAGGCGCAGAGGGGGCCGAGGAACTGGCCGGAGCAGGCAGTGACGTCCCGCGAGGAGGAGCGAGGCGGCTGGGGGGAAAGGCGAGTTCAGCGCCTGCGCAATGAGATCTGCGGCCTGGCTGACTGGGTGAGGTCACCCTTCCCACCGGCCGGGCGTGAGGGGAAGGGGGCGGGGCCTGGGCTCCGCGCGCCGGCCCCTCCCCCGGGGCGGGGCGGCTCCTCCCTCAGCCGGAGCGGCGGGTCGGGCGGTCGGGGCGCTGGGCCGGGAGCCGCGCGGAACATGGTGGATTACCACGCAGCGGGGCAGCCCTACCAGTACGGCGGCAACGGGCCCGGCTCGCTCGGCGGCGTCGGCGACTACATGGCGCAGGAGGACGACTGGGACCGGGACCTGCTGCTCGACCCCGCCTGGGAGAAGCAGCAGCGCAAGGTGAGTCGCGGGCTGGGGTCTCGGAGGGTCGAGGGGAGATCTGAGGAGGGGTGGGCTGGGGTGGGGGGTGAAGTTGGGGGGAAGGGCGGGGGGGCGTCTGAGGTTGGGGGTCTGAGGGAGTTGAGGAGACGGGGTCTGGGGTGTGGGGGGGTTGGGGTGAGGTGGGTCTGAGGGGTCTGGGAGGGGGTCGGGGCTGAGGTTGCTGGAGGATCTGGGGAGGGATGGGATAGGGTCGGGGAGGGGGGTCTGAGGAGATGGGGTCTGGGTGGGGGTTGGGGTGAGGTGGTGGGGAGGGGTCGGGGACTGAGGTTGGTGGGAGGATCTGAATGAGGGGTGGGCTGGGGTTGGGGATAGGGTTGGGGGCTGAGGGGAGATGGGGTCTGGATGGGGGGTTGGGGTGAGGTGGGCTGGGGAGGGTCGGGGACTGAGGTTGGTGGGAGGATCTGATAGGGGTGGGCTGGGGTTGGGGGTAGTTGGGAGAGGGGAGTCTGAGGTTGGGGGTCTGAGGAGAGTTGAGGAGACGGGTCTGGTGGTGGGGGGTTTGTGGTGAGGTGGGTCTGAGGGGTCTGGGGGAGGGGGTCGGGGGCTGAGGTTGGCAGGAGGATCTGGGGAGGGATGCGCTGGGTGGGGGGTGGAAGTTGGGGGAAAGGGCCGGGGGGCGTCTGAGGTTGGGGTACTGAGGGAGTTGAGGAGATGGGGTCTGGTGTGGGGTGGTGAGGTGGGTCTGAGGGGTCCTGGGAGGGGTCGGGGGCTGAGTTGGGGAGGATCTGGGGAGGGATGGCTGGGGTGGGGGGGTGACAGTTGGGGGAAAGGCCGCGGGGCGTCTGAGGTTGGGGTCTGAGGGAGTTGAGGAGATTGGGGTCTGGGGTGTGGGGGGGTTGGGGTGAGTGGGTCTGAGGGGTCTGGGAAGGGGGTCGGTTGGCGGGGAGGATCTGGGAGGATGGGCTGGGTTGGGGATAGGGCTGGGGGGGGTCTGAGGAAGATGGGTCTGGGATGGGGCGGTTGGGGTGAATGGGTCTGGGGAGGGGTCCGGGACTGAGTATGGTGGTGGAGATCTGATGGGGGGTGGGCTGGGGTTGGGGATAGGGTTGGGAGAGGGGAGTCTGAGGTTGGGGGTCTGAGGGAGTTGAGGAGATGGGGTCTGGGGTGTGGGAGGGTTGGGGTTAGGGGGTCAGGGGAGGCTAAAGGGGGAGGCCTGGAAAGGAGGGACTCAGGCTGAAGGGGGCTCTGGTGGGGGGGGGCTGGGGAGTGCTCTGGGGTTGCAGGGGTGGCCTGGTTTGAAGGGGCTCTGGGACTGAAGGGAGGGGGCTGTGGGATGCTCTGGGGCTGTGAGGAAAAGAGGGCTTGGGGGGTTCAAGGGGGAGGCCTGGGCTGGGGTGTCTTGGAGGTCACTTGGACTGAGGGGAGGGAAACCTGGGCTAAATAGAAGTGTCAAGTGAGGGAGAGTGTCTGGGGTGAGGAGCCAGGAAGGGTCCATAGGTCTGAGAGAAGCAGTGGTGTGAAAGGGGGTGCCCTAAAGGGTGGGGAGGGAGTGGCTCTAGGCCTTAGGGGCAAAGGGCAGGCTCCAGGGAGGGATGGGTGTGTCTGGGGTGTGAGGGCTGGGACTCAGTTTGGGAGATGCCTCAGCACAAGGGGAGGGGTGGGCGCTCCATGAAGTGGGCACTTATAAGTTTGAGTTGTGGGTCCTGACTAGGGAGTCTTTAGGAGGGGATTGGGTGGGGGTTAGGGACCTGTTACTGGACCCTGCCTTGGGAGGCATCAGGCAGGTGAAGAGAGAGCTTGGTCTTGGGGGGAGGGTGCTTGTTGCTGACTTTGGGGGGCTGTGACCTGGGAGAAGCAACAGTGTTGAGTAGGAGGGAGATTCAGGAGGAGTAGGGGTAGGAAAGGGGTCTCTGCTGGGGATCAGAACCTGCTGTTGAACCTGGTCTGGAGAAACATCAGCTCAGGGTGACAGGGGTTGAAGAGGTACAAAGGGGAAATGAGCTTTGGTCCCGGGGTCGTGCAGAATACAATGGAGAGCATGGGTGCTTGTGGGAAAGAATGGAAGGGGATGGGGTGGGCCAGGGTGTCAGTAGGTGTTGGTTGCAGGAGGAAGCAGGAGTCATGGGGGTTGGGTGGAGCAGGTTGAAATGTATGTGCGGTTGGGTGGAGAACAGATTCCTAGTCGCTGTTTTGAGGTGTTCCCCTTTGAGTAATCTACCATGGGTGGGGAATGCTGAGAGCCCTGGAAGGGAAGTGCCTGTTTTCCAAACCCCCTCCCTGGAATCTCCTTGGGGAAAAGCTTCCTAATTACTGATCTCACTGGAGAGCCACTGGGAGCAGTTGTCCTGTGGAATTAGTGGCTCTGTTTAGAGCTCCTGTCATATATCCCTGTTGCACAGTGGCTCTCAACTGCCCCTTTGAATCAATCTTCCCCACTGACTGAGTTTCCTTCCTTGCTCTTGTCTGGTCAGCTGAGAGAGCCAGGAATGGAGTGACCATGGAGGTGAAAGCTCCAGTCTATATGCTTTCCTTGTACGTCTAAATAGTTTTGTGTAAAAACTGACTGGCCACTCAGCCAAGGTCTTGCTGCTGCACCAGCTATCTATACTAATATATAGAAATACACCTATTGTGATGTCTAGCTGCACGTACAAAAACACTACAATGCACAGACATTCATTAATAGGCATGTGGTCAACCATGGACAGCCATAAAAATGCCGAGGTTCAGTTACCCTGCCTCTTATAATCACTCCTGAGGGCAGCTGTATGTCTGCTAGCAATAACTGATGTGGTTCTGTGAACCCTGCTGGGTTGCAGGAATCCTTCCTTCCATTTCTGTGGCCTGTGATTTGGAAATATTTGCTTGGGTGGACTAAATTTGCTGTGATGGCATCAAAATCCTCTCTGGTTTGTTCAGTGTTAGAGGTATATTGGGGTAATTGTCATCAGATTCACACATGGCTGAGCTCTGGGCTTCAGGCATTTTTTTTGTGCCCGAGGCATCTAAAACTATGCACGTATTTTAATGTGTGTGTGACTCTTGCAATTCATGAAGCTTTTGCATTCTTCAGGATGACAGGATATATTTGAGTGAGAACCCATTTTACAAAACTACACCCTTAAATTTAGCAGGTCCTGTCTTGAAATGACTGCAACTGTCAATTCAGTCAACTGAATCCAGGAACTATTAGGACTGCAGCAGTATTAACACTTGAGTTCTTACATAAATAGGATCTCCCTCCCCCAACCTCATCTAATTTTCTATTGGGAGTTTCAGAAGGCTGGGTAGGGCACATGTCTCTTCCTCTCTTTCTTCAAGTCATAGAGGACTCTGGTAATTACAAAATCCTGTCATCGCAACAGGGCAACCCCTTGCTTGCAAGACTCAATTGATTGTGAAGAATATGTGCCATTTTCTCTGCCAGATTTTCCAGAACCCTGGAAATACAGTAATACATTGAGCGCTCTGACCTATAGCTGATTTTGCATTCACGTTGGTTAATAATTTGAAGATTATTTGTGTTGTTTCAGATTTGTTTCTTTAGGTAGGCAGCGGAGAATTCAAGGTAGCCATCTGCTATTTTGTTTAATTATCTTAATTGCATGCTATTTAAGACAGAGCTAAGACTATCAGAGCAAAATTCAAGGAGGTGGAGGAATTTTTAGACTCCATGCTGGCAAGAGAAGAAACTTTTTCAAAGGGAGTATTTTATTCTAAATGTAACAAGTATGTGTTTGTCAAAACTATGTAACAAGTCTGTGCTGTCAAGCTTTGTGAGTTTAGGCTGAAATCAGACCAAAGATATTTTAAAAATAGCCAGTGGACTGTTTCAACAGTGTGTAAAAGCCGACGCACATTGGTAATGATTTTTCCATATTTTGGGGGATAGTGCAAATGGCTCACTTTTAAATCATGCTGATGGATTACTATTAAGAAAAGATTCTGCCCTCTCAAACACTGAACAACAGCTTTGTTCCACTTAGAGCACCTGGCTAAAGGTTTTATCACTGTGACGTGGCACCTTAGCTCTTGGTCTCGTGGGAGAATGCTATTAATGCCGTTTCAGGGTGTGTGATTTCCATGATGTAGAATCGCAGGAAGCCCGTCCCATATTCTCTCCCCCTGGATTCATTTGTCCTTCACACATCACTGGAACTATTTTACTATGTTATGAAACAAGCAGAGTCACCTTTTGAAAGAGGCCTACAGCTCTGCAATCAACTGGAAATTGTTTTAAATACATCTCAATTCCTCCAAGAATTGTGTAATAAGAACTTCATCCTTCAAGGCCTTGTTGATACTGGGCTTTGAACCACCATTCCAGCTAAACTGGCTTCAAATATGGATTGACTGGTGTGGATAGAACCAGACTCTCAAATCAGTTCTCCAAAAGTCATGTTTCCAGTCAAACATTTTTTGACAGCTATCTTAGAGCAAACCTACACTAGAAAGAATTGTTGATTTTTAGTAATGCTGGCATAGTTAAGCTGGCAAAATCCTCCTAAACCCTTGATGTAGTTATATAGGTATGAAATTGCTTATACCAGCTCAGGTTACCAATATAAGCCATACTACTGTAAGCAGCCTTACACCGATAACTGCACGTGTAGTAGGGCTTGTGAGTAAGATTTTACTGGACATCAGGCCTTAGACACTGTGGCTCCATTTATGCAGCTCAGATCATGTTTGGAACCGTGTTTAAACCAGATCCAGGCTTTGTTTTCAAATGCGGTTAAAGCCTAGTGTAGACAAGGCCTAGGTGTTGGGAAACCAGCGTGAGACTTGACCAAGCAGGATGATTGTTATAACATGATAGAGCCTTGATCGTGAAAGGACACAGTTTGGCCCTGTTCTTATCGGCAGTATCAGGGAACCGGTAGCTTGTTTCAGGTAGTAAAAGATGAGAAGTCATAGAATGACTGACTTGGCCTTAAATGTGAGTGGTGGTTGTTTGTTTTTTTTTTAAAGTCACTTTGTATTTCTCCCTATATATTTTAGATGCTTAATTCAGTTAGGACCATGTTAAGAGAGTGTCCTAAGAGAGCTATGGTGATGGATGGGGAATGTCAGAGCACTCTCTAGGCCAGAGGCACTTAACCTTTCCGGAATTCTGTACCCCTTTCAGGAGGCCGATTTGTTGTGTACTCCCAAGTTTTACCTCACGTAAAAATGACTTGCTTACAAAATCAGGCATAAAAATACAGAAGTATTTTAGTTAGAGCACACTATTACTGAAATATTGCTTGCTTTCTCATTATTTTATAATTATAAAATGAATCAATTGGAATGTAACTATTGTACGTGTACTTGCATTTCCTTATATAGATCCGTATAAACAAGCCACTGTCTGAAATTTTAGTGTGTACTGACTTCGCTGATGCTTTTTATATAGCCTGTTGTAAAACTAGCCAAGTATCTAGACAGATTGATGTACCCTCTGGAAGACCTGTGTGTACCCCCAGGGGTACATGTACCCTCGGTTGAGAACCACTGATCTAAACTGATATAAGCCCAAGAAATGGGGAGGGGAGGTTGACACTTCATAGTTTAGTGAACACTGCGATCCTGATATTTGAACAGTTCAGTTTAGTGTTTCATTTTCACACCTTATAGCTAATGAAAATACTGATGTATACATAGTATTGCATGCTATTTTGGCTGTTGTACTGACTTCTGAAAGTTTAGTGCATTGCTTAAAGGTCCTCAGTCCTTCCCCCTTTAGATATCTCCTCTCATTTTGCCAGATTTCAATGCACGTTGCTGCAGGTTTCACTCAAACTTTGAGGTGATAACAAAATGTAGTTAATACTTCCTTTTACAAAAATAGTTGGTGCTTCTAAAATAGCTGGAATGTTTGTGCTTGGAAAATCACAAAGAAGTGTTAAGCTAGTGTTTGAGAGCTGAGCTTTCTGGCAGCTGTGGAAAGACGGAATCCTGGAGAAAAACTATTGACTTTTGCTTTGAGCTTGTGCTTGGAGATCTGGTGTCACCTTTGATTAAAATAAGGTGGAACAAGTCTTGTGGCCCAACTTTGATGGATATTTGTTCACTATCACACAGTGCACTTGTGCCTAGGACTGAAATAATGGGGATATACAGTTTGAGCTGCCTCACTAGAGCTGTTTGGTGGTATGGACAGGACCAGAATATTAGGAAGATTGAGATAAAATAGCAGGTTATGAAAAAAGTGTGTGCACGTGGATTTGTGGGGACTGGGTGCATTGTAAGAATAATAAGGAGCACTGAAAATCAAGGATGAGGTGAATTGGAAGAAATTTGGGGATAGGGGCAGGACCAAAATAAAGGGCTTTGACAGTGCAGCAGTTCTGAATTGTGCAAGGGCAGAGCTCTGTGTGGAGAAACTTAAATAGTATAGTACCTGCTAAAAACTTAAAACTCACTACATTTACTCAGATGCCTGTTCTCAGGGATTTTCTTACAATTTTTTCATTGTCTTCTGTTAAACAATTTAAAACCTGAAAACCATGCACTTTTGCTGCATGTGAAAATCTCTAGCAAGTGGTCAGATTCAGGAGTGGTAACTGAAATGTTTGACCTGTTCATCTGAACTGGTGAAGAGTCAGATTCTTATTCTTGTAGATGCTGAATCTTGTAATCTGTGGAGGTTTGAAGAAGGTATGTATAACAGGCAGGACTGAATTGATGCTAAGCTTTTTCAGCTCTATCTGTTCCATATATATATATATATTATAAACATGTCATATTTAAAAGCAGCAAAGAGTCCTGTGGCACCTTATAGACTAACGGACGTTTTGGAGCATGAGCTTTCGTGGGTGAATACCCACTTCGCATCCGACGAAGTGGGTGTTCACCCACGAAAGCTCATGCTCCAAAACGTCTGTTAGTCTATAAGGTGCCACAGGACTCTTTGCTGCTTTTACAGATCCAGACTAACACGGCTACCCCTCTGATACTTGACTCCAAAGACAATAATTGATCATTTTTACTGGTTTGATTTACCTACCTTTTAAAAAGTAACTTCTCATTAGTGGGAGGGAGGGGGCTTAAAGTGCATTTAGCTTTGGATAAACTTGATCATGTAAACTGATTGACAGCAATTCCCTTTATTTTTTTAATTGCAGAGCTGTTTTTGCTTAGTATTTCTTAACTGTAAGGATTTTAAAGGACTCTCTTGTAAATATCTATAATATTTTGTGACAGCCACATTGTACATGCCTTTTGAGAAGCATTTAGGTTTATAAATGCCCCTTCTGGGTACCAAAGCAAGAGAGAAGAATCAGAGTACTTAGGGGCATGAGATGAAATGTGGCATGGTAGCTGCCAATCTCCATCATGTTGTTGTCACTTGCATTAAAAATAGCAGAAATCACTGGATGCTTTAGTAATTCAAGGTTAATGTGACAAAAATAATCTATGAAGTTAGTTAATTATTATAACAGGTCAATAATGCTAGGTATCTGGAACTCCTTGAGCTAACTTAGGGCTCCTCGCATACAGTAAAAAATCCCTTCAAACCCTGAATCCAAAAATAAGTTCCTGCTTCTTTTTGAAAGACAATCTTTGCTGTATTTAAACTGCATCAAGTACAGAATAAAGCCTAGCCTCTTAACCAGTGGTTTCATCAAGACCATAAAACCAAGAATTCTGCATCTAACTTACTGAAATACTTTTGCTGTGTGCCCTTTTTAGTTTTTTTTTTTTTTTTTCTTGCAGCACAGTGCTTGGAACAACTGACTGTACAGAGAAATTAGTTCTGCTCAACGTTAATGCTTAGCACTTGTATAGCAGTTTACTTCAAAGTGTTGTACAAAAATTAGAGGCAGTTTGGTCTAGTGGATTGAGCCCAGGACTGGGAGCCAAGAGTGGATTCTGCCACTGGCTCACCGTGTGGCATTGAGCAATGCTAAACCTTTGCCTCAGGTTACCTGTCCTTAAAAAGACAATAAAACCAAACTTCCTTGTGTGGAGTGAGGACTAATGCCTACGGAGCACGTGCATAATATGCATTAGAACAGTTAAGTTGTTTTAACTTCTCAGTGAAGCTTAAATAGCATGCCAGAACACCCACACAACAGAAACTTGCTTTCATTTTATTGGTGTTTGACCAAAAGGCAAAGACTACTTTGCCATACGCTTCTCTGTATTCTTGAATCGTCCCCTTAGCTACTTGGTCACTTATTTGAAGAGAGCCACAGAATCAGTAGCATGAAGCAGAAACATGCTTTCCTCTATAGGATGCTTTCAGTTATTATTGGTTCGTTGGTCATGTTCATAGAATATCAGAGTTGAAAGGGACCTCAGGAGGTCATCTAATCCAACCCCCTGCTCAAAGCAGGGCCAATCCCCAGACAGATTTTTGCCCCAGATCCCTAAATGGCTCCTTCAAGGATTGAACTCACAACCCTGGCCAATGCTTAAACCACTGAGCTATCCCTCCCCCATTCAACCATCTTGCATTAATGTCAATCTTTATACTATTAGTTTACTTAATGCCATTTCTATACCTGTAGTTAGTAGTGGACCTGAGAGTTCACATTTTTCTGGAGTAGTATATCAGTGTGAAGTGCTTCAATCATTTTTTTAAATTGCTCATTCTGTGCTGCATTAACAGTTATGATTTTTAGTGTCAAAGAAGGTTGCAACTTACAAAGTTCAAGACTTTCCCTTTCAGTTTTATGGCATAATCACAGGCTTGATTTTTGACAATTCTGGGGTATCAAAGATGAGCATAGACCATTCCTAGGTGAAGCTGATATTGAAGAGTTGCTGGAAGGTTTGGAACAGAGATACGAGTTGTTATGGCTGTGTTTTGATGCTGTTGTCATCAAGTCTCATTTCCAGGTTGATGAGTCACCACTCTTCCATTTCAATTGACAGTTTCATTCAGTGGCTAATTTGATCTTGAAAAATGCGAACAAACATCTTTCTGCTGCTCTTGAGATTTTGACTTCCTATTTAACTTGTGATGTTTCTACTTTACAGTAAAAGAATGATCTAGTTCCATTATTTCAGTTCCTTCAGCCACTTGTTCCCCACTATTTTAACTCTAGCACCTTGAGTTGGACACTGGTGTGTGATCACTGAATTCTAATCACCAACTTGCAATATTGACCAGCAGGTTTCATATTTCCTATATTTGAAGTGAAAACCACCACCTGTGTTCTGTCTGCATCAAATTTAACACTACATTAATTAAACACATCTACAATGGAACTCTCATGGGTGCCATCGCTGCTGGGAAACGCTCTGTAAAGTTCCCTAGTGTAGATCAGGCTCCAGTGAATTCAACAGTGAAGACTGAAAAACAAGATGAGCTAGGCAACTATATACATAACCACAGGGTCGAGTGCTTTGTCCACCTGCTAGAATTTGCTAGATTCTAGCAAACCAAGTCATCTAGCAGTTCACTACTCTTCCCGCTCCCCTTTCTTCAACATCTAAAGGCTGAGCAACGTTCAGAGTGACAGGAAAGCACTTGATGACTCTTTTCCCTGTGCTTTTAAGGAGCGGTGGTCATTGTTTCTGCTGATTCATCGCTAGGAACAGGCTTCTATTATATCTTTTCTGATGCATCAGTAACAATTAAATGAATTTGAGCTCCTGGCTGACCTGATGTATGTTGGACTTCTCATTTATTTCCTGCTAGTTAGCCCACTTACAGCGATTTGGTGGCCAAGACTTTCCTCTTCAGAAGTCACTTTCCTCTTTGAAAGAGGAAAAAGCTGCAAATCTCATCTACTAAGCAAAGAATTTTGACTAAAAAGCATTTGTTATGGTGAAATGCAAGTCATCAAGGCTCTCTGGTCCTGTGAGGGAAAACTCTAATACAAAAAATATATAGGGAAGGTAAAATTGAAACTCAAATATTTTGTAGTAAGGATGGTGAGGTATGTAGTAAAGGTGGCAATCAGATCGTGATACCTGCCTCATGTCTTAATTGCTCTGAGTGGCCATGGAAAATTCACTTTATGTAGCAGCTTCATGCTTCTGTCTCATTTGTAATGTGCAGCCCCGCGGTTGAAACATATCTCATCTGTTTTTGTTTGAGGGGTGGGTTGCACTAACGAATTTCTTGTAAACTTAAAAAGACATCACCATACTGGTAACATGCTAGACTGAACCCAGTCATGTGTCTGAACTAGAAGGAGAAGCAGAAATGGCAATGGCAGGCCACAGGGCTACTTAGATTCCAGCAAACACTGCAACACCACAGGGAGTCCCTGACATTTAAACACTTCAGCATGCTATAGAAATAAAACTGTCCTGTTACAGAGTTTACAGTGGGTTAATACATTGCTCAGTGTGAATACTGACCCCTGTAGTGAAAGGGCAAAGGATGTTACAGTTCAGCAAAAGACTACATAAGGCCATTTCACTGGTATTGAATAGGTGTATATCTGTGTGCGTACACAAGCCATCCAAACAGTTGCGGTTTTACTGCTGGTATGTGTCCAGTCTCTAGGGTTTCTGTGCTGGAATCTCAGCTATGTGACATTAACAGCAGGGCAGAATCTGTCTGCATCCTCTGCATCGTTTTCCAAACACGAGCAAACAAAAAGCAAATGAGTGCCAGTGTTCAGCCTTAATGGAAATGTATATCATAGCCATATGTTCCACACACTTATTTCCTGTTGTGTTGATGTTGGACAGATCGCTGTTTTCACAAGAAGATGATATCTTTGAGTGAGTTAGTGGAAGCCATCTCCTTTGCTGTGCTAGAAAGCAAAGTTGGAAAACACTGAGGCCTGTTTTACAGGTTAACTTGGTTTTCTTGTTCTTCCACGAGCTTGGACTGTAAATCCAAATTGTGTAACATTGGATTTAGCGTCCAAGGTTTTAGGCTTGGATACGTACCGTTTTTGTACAAAAGCTACCTGTGTCCTTGAGCTGGTTTGAAGGGTATGCAAATAATTCAGTCTTTATTAGGTTGTCTTGTAACCATGATTTAAACTTCGTTTGGACCAAATCCAGAACGTAAACATCCCATTCATTCTGAAGGTGGCTTCATTTTTGTATTGTCTCAGCTTTGATGCCAAGTTACAAACACCACATTATTTAGTCTGTGATGCTGTGCTGTGTACGAGCGAATGTTTGTGAAGGAATACAGTTAGTAACTACCTTACCTAACTGTGCCTTCTCACTCTGCATTGATAGGGCATTTGTCAGATTGAAACAAGTGTATATGCATAACTTCTGAAGAAGAGTACATTGAAATAAACACAAACTGTACTCCAGACAAAGAACCTAGGACTTACATAAAGAATGAAGAGATTGTAGACTCCCTTCTCCACTAGCAGTCACAGAATAGCAGGGATTTCTGTTTCTTCTGCTCCTTGCCTCACCAGGTCTGTTTCATAATGGTTTTATGAGAGTATAAATATGATGTAGGAGTGGCTACTTGTTCGGCTGTTAAAGATTCTCAGTCTTTCTTTAAAAACATTCAGCTGTAAAAGAGTTCTGGGTGATGGAAAATCTTGCAGTTTGTTGAGCACCCTCAGCTCCCATTGGCTTTGGTGGGATCTAGGGGTACTTAGCACCTCAAAGAATCAGGCCATAGGAAAACTTAATGCATAGAGGATTGATCTTTGAACGATTCTCTCTGGAAGAAGTTACACACTACCTGTTTTAAATAGTGGATAATCCTCATTGTACTGTCTTCACATATCTTCATCTATCACCAGTAAAACAGGTCCTCGTGTCAAAGGTATGCTGGACACCTAATAGCAGTTATGTTTGCAATCGTCATGCCAAAGTCTTGAAAGAATGTTGAAATTCAATCTTGAAGAATCGTGCTCATACAATGACTGCATTTTTGCTTTGAGCCTCAATGTCCCATACAGCTTGCTGACCAAGTGTAATAGTAGTGATCCATACAAATGTTGGTTTGATGTAACCGTCAACTATGGTATCGGTGCCTGAGAGGGTACATGAGATGTAAAAGGTTTCACTAGGCGTATCCTTCTCAGGGCATTACAACAGTTCATATTTAGCTATAAGAACTAATTAAACTGTATAATGGCTTACTTTCTAAATGCATGAGAGGATTGCGAATATTAAACAAAGCAACAGCTTATTATACCACCACAC
The DNA here is from genome assembly GCF_003597395.2 of Chelonoidis abingdonii. Taxonomy (NCBI): domain Eukaryota; kingdom Metazoa; phylum Chordata; order Testudines; family Testudinidae; genus Chelonoidis; species Chelonoidis abingdonii. The sequence goes on from NC_133779.1 coordinate 2,899,982, forward strand.
ATGAGGCATCTATTTTATTAGAGGAGTTGGCAAGTATTGGGCTTAATAGCTAGCTTAATGATGCTGGCTGATCTGCTGAATGCTTTGTGGTATGACTGCATACCTAGTAGAAAACTAATGGCATTTTACTCCACATGGCACCTGTCTATATACTAGGACGTATAACAAGGATATCTGATTCCCACTTGGGTCAAATTCCTTTTGCCTCACTTCATGGTTACAGTGGGAACACATGCTTCTTATTGTAATGCCAGTGTTAAAAGAAATGCCTCAATCTTGCTCAATTCACATTATATGCCTTGCTGTAGGACGTAACTTACCAAGTACCATCTGTGTGGGGGGTTTTAGGGGGCGGGAAAGTTCATAGTTTAAAGCATGACTCAAGTCTGAAAAGATTGAAAATGGCCTGATGGAGTTCCATGTTTGTCACAGTGTTTCCAAATCAGATGTGTTTTGTTCACAGGTAAAAAACATTTTCTAATATTCTGCCCTGCTAACAGGGATCTGAGAGGCAAGCTGGATTCTTCCCTATGGATCAGTAGTAAAGATTCTGCAGGCCAAATCAGATGGTTGACACCTGTGTAACCTTATGTTGTACTGTTACGTTTAGGGAGGCGAGTCAGGGCTGGTCTGTACTAGGTTGACATAGCTACATTGATTGGAGTGTGAAAAATCCACATCCCTAATTGTTGTAGCTATGCTGCTGTAATCCTCAGTGTAGACGCAGCTATGTTGATGCAAGAATACTTCTGTCAAGCTACCTATCATCATTCAGGGAGGTAGGTGGCTTAGACTCAGTAGTGTAGACATACTGTCAGCTGCAAGCTTTTCACTCTACTGGCAGAAATACATTTCCTGCACAAACAAATATCAAATTAGACTTTGAACGCATGCAAGTGCCATTTGTTTACACAGACATTCTTGAGCCTTGGCTGAAGATGTAGCCAAGTAAGCAAGATGACCATTTCTGACAACTGTATTAGGGATCTAATCTCTTGACTGTCAGGGGTGAAGAGAGTTGTAAGACCTCTTTCAGTGAGGAGGAAAAGTGGGAGCAGTATAATTTAAATACAGTCTGTCAACCTAATCCACTTTTTTCTTAGAAAAATAACTTCACTAAATGAGCATTTCTCTTTTTGTTTGGAGAATAAATATATTCAGTTAGTAGTGAACTAGGAAGGAGAACAGAGGTGTATACTAGTACTCTGTTGTAGATATAAAGAGTTAAATCAAATGCTTTATTTAAAAGATACAGTAAGTAGCTGTTCTGGTAGTGGTCCAGCAACAGAAAGATATAAAACAAATCCAAAATTCATGTTACATTAGTATCATTAACTTGAAACTTGTCACATGCTTTCTGTGGATGGGAAAGGGTTATGAAATTGTAGGCTGAAACTTTCCAAGTTGCCTAGGGAATAATTGGGCATCCAGATTCTCTCTAGATAGCCTTGAAAATCTTTAGCTATAATCTTGGAGAAAACTCACTAAGTTCTGCCTACATTGCAATAAAAAAAAAAAAATAACACAACAAAAGGCTGTCTTGATACAGTATCTAGCAGTGTGACCCTGGCCTCTAGGATGCTACCATAATACAAAAAATAGAAGGCTGTAGAACTGAAAATAGATATTCATATGAGCTGTTGGGTCACTTCAGAGAGCACTTACTGAGATGGCTAAGGGCTTGTCAACGCTTAAAAGGCTGAAGCGAAGACACTACCTCTGCTGACGGGAAGGCTTCTCCCATCAATGTAGGTAATTCACCTCCCTGAGAGGCAGTAGCTATGTCAGTGAGAGAAGCTGTCCTGTCGGGGAGTTAGATCAGTATAACTGTGTTGCTCAGGGATGTGGACTTTTCCACACTCCTAAGTGATGGTCTATATTAGCAATTTATGTCGATATAACAGCAAGTCTAAGGCTTTCAAGCCTGATAATGCACCTGTGTGAATTTGCAGACTCAATGTTTTTGGTGCTGAAGTTGGGATTTAAATATAGTGTAAAACTCCCCTGATTTTAAGATTTCTTCTGAACGAGAGGACTTGGATGAAGGGGTGGGTGAATGGAAAACTTTGTGGGATTTCTTGGAGTCATAGATACCCCTTGTAGCAATACAGCAGTAAACTTCTATGGTAGGTGGCTTATTGCAAATTAATTGTGAGGCAGAATGCTTCCAGCCCTGCCCTTTTAAATGATAAAAGGTTTTTATTCTCTCCTGTTCAGTAACTTTTCTAATTCTTCAAGGTCTTGGAAAGGATGCAAAATCCTGCAACTCTCAAATGATCTCTGTTAGAATGACAGCATCTAGTGCGCATAATAGTGAGCTGTGGTGTCTTGTTAGTTATATAAACAAAACTTCAGTCAATTCAGAAGTGAATTCCTGCACCAGATCATCTTACTTGAAAGTCTCCATCTGTTTTTCTTGGTTTCCTTTCCTTATAAGTGGAGTTTGTTTGAAGAAAATGAGGGTAACACGTTCTCTCAAGATAACTGGGATGGGCCACTTGTCATGGTCAAGGTGCACAGCAAACCTGAAATTACAAGTTTCACGATGGTTAATTAAACATTATCCCACTGCATTGCTAAGCAAACTATTGGAGAAACTGATGTATGCATGTCACTACAAATGAATCTGAATTCTTTGTGGCTACAACAGAAGGGTCATAAATTTGTCTCCTTCCTTTGACTTTGTCTCTAGTCTGAGCCTCTTTACCATGTAAGGACATGATAGCAACAGACTTTAAGAACAGCATCAGTTCACAGGACAGGTAGAACAGCTTTTTAGAAGGATCAGGTTTGAATACTCCCAGAGCTGAGTCTTTTTTTCAGTTTGTTTTGATGAAGGTTCTCATCTTCTGCAATGTTAGCTGCTATTCAATAGTTTGTTGCAGTGGAAGAAACAAAATCTCACCACTGAATTGGGGAAGAAAACAACTGCCAGCAATTCAAGTGACCGATCAGCCTACTTCTCCCCTTGTGGGAACTGAATCTAAACTTGCTTATTAGTACATCTAGTCCTGTAGTTCAGCTTTAATAGCAATCTCACTCATAGAGGAACTACTTCTAAAATTCCCTGAAGGACAACTTTGATCTGCTGTTCAAGCAAATGTTATCAGAATGGGTCTCATGAGGTCTCAGCTGAAAAGTCTTGAGACAGTCACAAAAATTTTCTTTAAAAATCCTGCTTTTATTAACTAGCCAGTACACCAGAGCAATAGTGAGCAACAAAATTCACAGTAAAATAAAACCAGAGAAGTAGTAAGAACAGGAGCTAGGAAACAGGGGAAAGGAGTTGAGTGAAAGTACATGGAATGGAATGGAGTGGAATGGTATGTCAGCCTAGGTGGTGATGTAAAATTAGTTGCAAGGCTTAGATGTTGAAGTCATTGGTGAAGTCTGGAGTAATTTTGACCATGGGAGAGCCAAACAGTAATAAATGGGATTAGAAGAATCCTGCATGAAATTGGTGGGACACATCTTAAGTGTGACTTTGGGGTTTTTATAATGCAAATATGCTCCACTAACTCATTTGAATCAGGATTATGTACATATCTGTTTCAATCAAATAGGCTGGATACCAGTCGGAAGGAATGGGAGCTATTATAATCATGTTCTTGTGGCAAAAGCGCAATCAGATCTAGATTCTATTCCCAGCTCTGCCGGTAATTGCTCTGATCTTAGGGAGGTGACTTATCCTTTCTGTATCTCACTTTCTCTCTGGAAAAGGGGATTATTCATGGATTCTAAAGCCAGAAAGGACCACCATGATCTTGTGTGACCTCTACAGCTAGGGTCACCAGACCCAAAAATCAGGATTGTCCCTATAAAATCGGGACTTTTTTCTTTTATAGGGTCCTATTAACCCCCAGCCCTGTCCCGATTTTTCACATTTGCTGTCAGGTCACCCTATGTACAACACAGACTACAGAACTTCCCCAGGATATTTCGTATGGACTAGAGCAGATCTAGAAAAACAATCAGTTGGCTGGAGGCCAGGGGATTAATATGATGGTGTCCATAAAATGCATATAATGTGTACTGTACCTTAGTTGAAGAGACGAAATGCTGTTTTTGTCTGTCTTGTTCAGTACTATTCATCTACATACAATAGCTTCAGGATTTCATGTTGACTTTTCATTTAAGGCTCGATATTCTCTGCTGGTCAAACACAGTAAAACCGTTCTTATACATAAAATGGCAGTTTCCCTACTTCACAGCCAAGATCTAGAATAGCAGAGTCACTGTAGTTAGGTCCTGGATTACTGGCACTTCATTTTTGACTAAGTGTACTAAAGCATTTACTAATATATTGCCAGGTAAGATCAGCAGTATGAATGGGTGAAAATGGTGAACAGTGTATCTTGTGTTGCAAATTATCATTTAAGTGAACAAAATTCACCAATTTGCAGTGAGTTCTCCAGCAGTGTGAATTAGTAAAGTGCTAATATTTCATCAATCCCATGCTTTCTGGGGAAAACTCCAGTAGTCTATTCTACTAAATCTTTGATAGCTTTGAATTAAACATCCAGCTATCTTTCCATAGTGCTTTGTAGCATAAATTTGGATGTAGTTTATTTCAGAACCCAAGATTGCTAAGGCTTAAATTGCTGTTGTATACTGATTTTAACGCTTTTGAGGGGAGGGGAGAAAATTACCTTAATTTCCCATGACGTAAACAGGGCAAACTTATATTTAGATCTAGAAATCTGCCACTGAAAAAAACATTTTGAGGAAGATTGGACATGCTGAGCGTTTGGAAACACAAAAATAAACTTTTAACAGCTCCGAATGTCTGCTTCTATGCCTCTAACTGGTAATTAAGCCATCAAATGACAAAGCAAGCATACCAAGGTTTGAAAGAGGTGTGTTGGTTCAGACATCCGTTCACCCCTAACTGGAATATACAGTACATATTACCTCTATTAGACTATGTAGTATGAGTCATCTTCAATGGTGTATGGCTTCTCCTTTGAATGGAAAACATTCTCATTGCAAGAGCATACAATACGAAAATCCACTGCTGCCTTGCAATAATGGATGCTCAGGCATTTAGCCAGAAGTAAAGTGACTATAAATGTGCCTTCTCCCAACCTTCGTGGATCTTGTAAAATCTTTCCCTTTAAATATTCATATTTTAATTTTTTAAAGAGCAGCATTTAACCTGTAAGAATTCAGTTGAGAACCTGTAACTTAAATCTCAGCCCTTTTGCCTCCAAAGACTTTGCTCTGAAACCCCTAATTGTATCTCTCGTCTCCGCTACATCTCTACTGATAAGCTAGGGAAGTGGAATCTGCAACATTGTAATAAGTGCCACTTAAATGCTAGATACAAGAATAAACTTGCTAAGTGACTTGGCCAGCAGCACTAAGTGCTACCCATGTGGGCATGTCTGAGCTCACAAGTGCCTGTGGATTCAAGCTTCCTAGGCTAAAGACATTGCAAAGTCTTCTTGTGAGGAAGAATAGCAAATGACCACGAACAGGTGACTGCAGATGCAGTCAGGCTGTGCATAAAAATATGTATCAACTGTGGAGAGGGGAAGAGGTTACAGAAACCTTGAAGAAATAGGAAATATGCTCATAGGGAAGGCTCTGAAAACATCAGCCTGCCTCAACCCTAGCCCATGTCACTTACGCCACACAGCCTGTTGTAGATCCAGTATATTTATGGTGCTAATGGAATAGCCCTACTGCCTAATTGACTGACCCTCATAGAATCTTAGAAATGAAGGTCTGGAAGGACCTTGAGGTCGCCTAGTCCATCCCCTGTGCAGAGGCAGGATTAGGCATACCTAGACCATCCCTGGCAGGTGTATGCTTAACAAGTTCTTAACTGCCAATGACAGGGAGTCCACAACTTCCTTAGGTAATCTGTTCAGTGCTTAAGAAAACCTTTAACATAAGGATAGTTAATATCTAATGTGAAACTTCCTAGCTGCAAACTAAGCTGATTTCTTGTCCTACCTTTGTGAGTTCTCAAAACTCAGCCTGTTCAAATAATACAGCTTCACTATTTTAAAATCCTCATCAATCCAGATACTAGATGGGTTAATTCCTTCTTTCCAGCTAAGTGTGAGACTTGACATTAGCTCTGCATGTTACATAATTGCGCCATTCTCCAGTAACTTGAAAGTTCTCTTTACTAAGGTACCTCGTGAATGACACTTTCATTCTTAGGTTTGGATGATTTGTCTAAAATAGTTATTCAGCAATGCAAAAGCTTTTAAGCTTTCTGTTAAAGCTTCTACAGTGTGTATGAGAGGTTAGGTTTGTCTATCAAATTTAGTTTGCTACATAACCACTGGGGCTCTCAAAAAGAAATCTGAAGAGAAAGTTGTAAAATTATCGGTATCTCAATACGATATCTTATGATCAGGCCGGTTTATGGCTGCCTCAAACTGTTTAGAACTGTATTTTCCCTGCGTGGAGAGAATTGGCTTTGTTCAAGCAGGCGGGTTACCTAAACTATCAGAATTGAAAATGCTCTGCCCAGACAATCTTACATCAAACCTAATCTGAGCTGTCACAAGGATCTGTTATAAAGATGGAAGACTGAAGTCATTCTGAGAGGTGGAGCACGAAAACAGCAGCAGCATTTGTTTAGGTGCTGCCTGTCCTAGACTCCATCCCCCCCTCCCCCCGCTTCTCCAAAGGCCACTTCCTGCTGTCGTTCCTCTTCCAAGTTAGCTTCAGTCTCACCAAACAAAATCAAGTCAACAGCCTAATAAGGCAAAAGAATGATGAGAATCTCCCTGGCCAGGCCTCTTCCTAGTTTTTCTGTGTGGCGGCAAATTAGGAGAATCTTACCAAAGAGTGACAAGTGACTCAGACCAATATGTAAAGCATCCATTCACTGCTCCAGGAAATTACTAACCAACCTCTGATGGCTTTGGGCAGCAATACACAGCTGACACTAAACTGCTGAAATCAGAATCAACAGAGTCGGTCTCCAAAACTGGCTGCTACTTCATTTTCTCTTATACACTGAATTGAAAGCCCCAGGCTGGCTAAACATGCTGAGTACTAATTTGTATACTTACCAACAAGGGGCGAAGAGCTTGAAAGGGACTGGTCATTAACATAAGTTCACAACTGGAAATCCACAAATCACAACACTTCTAATAATTTTTCCTGTTTCCTTTGGCTAGGTGAGTGTCTAATTATCCTGAAAGCTCATTACAGTTTGTCCTTAACACTGGAGCTAAAGCATACGGGAATGGTCACACACACTTCATCTGATTCTAATCAAGCCAGTGTAATACACCACAAGTTCTGTAGCACCTTTCATCCAAAGGTCTCAAAGCACTTTACAAACATTAATCTTCACAACCCCCTTTGAGGTGGTATTGCAGATAGGAAGTGTGAGGTAGAGAGGAGAGAGATCTGACCAACATCACACAGTAAGTCAGTAGTAAAGTTGCAAGTAGAAACCAGTGTTCTCTTCCTAGGCTACTGTTCTAACTACTAAACATCACTTTCTCTACAACCCGAGATGAACCTTGGGTCTCCTGACTCCCTGTCCCATGCTTTAGTCACAAGATCCTCCTTCCTTAAACATGGGGATAAACAGTTCTCCGGAGTCCAGTTCCTCTTAAGCCAGCTTGCAGAGGTTGGTACATTGTGTGCATTTTCCAATTGGTTGCAAAGTTGTAAGAAAACTATGATGCCCAATAACATGAAACTGATGCTCTAAATTAATCTCATTATCCAAGTAGTGTTTCTCTCAGCTACCTGTTTCTCTGGAAGGCCATGTCTTCTAATAATGGTCTTGGTGGGACAGTTATGTAAATTAATTGGTAATTATCAGTAAAGAGTGAGGTAATGTGTAATTGTTGATCTTTTTTCAGCTATGCAATTAAGGAATATGTTGAAAAATGTCTTACTCTTATTTTAAGGCCTCTGATTAATATTGCTGAGACATCTACAAACAGGCTGATAACTTGAAGCACAGGAGCAGTTTCCTGTCTTAAGAACTTGCACAGGAAGTTTGTTAAATATAATGTCGGTTACCCTGCCAAAGAGGAGGAGATTTCATTTTTTGAAGCAGTAGCTGTAGCACTAGTATGTTAGACCAAGAGCTTGGCTACAGGGTTTGTAAAGCCTGTTTGGTAATCCAGTTTTGCCATTAATCGCTTCGGCTAACCTTCCATTAATTACAATCTTAAATTGTCTCAAACTGGTAACCCATCCTCTCAAATCTTGCCTCTGAATGTATCACTGATTTCTAATCATGTCACTTGCATTCCTTACTGCATTGAGTGGGTTTCTGATCTATAATCAGACTACATGGAAAATCCTCTTTATCTCCTCCTGATATCTCCCAAATGGAGAGATCTTAAAACACAGAAATCATGGCTTCTGCCTGACTGAAAGGCCATCACTGAGCTGGAATCCAAAGAGATTTGAAACATGTCTCACTTGGTAAGACTTAGGGTCAAACTAGTAGTCTGTCATGGATTAAAAACCTGTTGACAGTGTTCTGACCCCACAAGAGCTGCCTGCTGTTTACACTGGGTCTTTACAAATACCGTAATGGATAATGTGTCATGAAGTTAAAGGGCACTTGAATACTACGGTGAATGTGGTATAGGTGCCTGGACAGGTCTTTTGATGTTCTAGAGCATTGGTTCTCCAACTCTTCGTTCCATGGCCTACTTTGTAAGAGACCTTTCAATGGGACACATCCTTACTGCTTTGTCGGTGTCCCTGTTCCAATGACTATAGGCCAGTTTAAGAGCTTTAGAGAATTCTTGCTTGCTGTAAACACAACAACTGGAGGTATCAGACTTTAGATATTGTCAGATAGTTCCATTGGTATCCGAGGAAGGGTTTTCAAAGGCACAAATGAGTTGTGTCCAACTCCTATTGACTTTCACCCAGTTGCCCTTTGTGCCTTTGAAAATTTCCCACAGTTTAGTTTTTGGAATGAGTTGTCTGAAGGAAAAGCACAGACAAAACATTAGCTGATCTTAATGAAGTGAGATCCATGAGGAGGTGAGATTCTGAAGAGAGATCAATAAACTAATATAAAAGAGGGATCCAGTTTTGGGAGGGAATGTGGGTGAGGTTCTGTCACTGCCCCTCTTCCACACATTCTCTGGTATTGGCTGGAACCCTACAATAACCACAGCACGCTTGTGTGGAATCTTCTCTACCTCCAGGCTCTACCTGTTGAAAATTTCACAAGAATTAAATGTTTGAAGCAAAATTCTTATAAATGTCTGTTTCCTGCCACGGTAGAAGAATGGGGGCGTACAGGCATCATGGGTGGGGATGTCGTCATGTGCCTGAGCTGCAGATGTAGTAAGAAGGTTGAGGATGTTCTTAACAGCTCACCCTGTGTTTGTGACAGACTGCAAATTGGTGGCACTTTCATACCAGACAGATCTTGGCACTTCTCAAAGCAGGAACTGTCTCAAATACAGCATGGTCATCATCCTGCCTCAGTGAGTTCAGCGTGGCCTACCAGTTTGACTTAGTCTTAGGTGACTGTTTACTTGTACTCTTACTATTATTTGACAGAACTTTAGGTATAATGATTAGGTTAGAATATTTCAGCTAAAAGGGTGGTTTGCTCAGTCAGGTGGAGATGATGGGGAAACAGACGAAATACTAGTATAGCAGGGTTATATATTTGCATTTTTCATATGAGTGTTCTTCCAGAGTGGCTCCTATGACAACATTCATCAGAGCCTGCTTATCCCTCAGTTTCCCAAAGCTTGTAAGGGCTTGTCTATATCAGGAAATTGATCAGCAGACCTATACCACCATAGATGTCCCACTGTAGATTTCCCATGTGGACCATTTTGGAATAAAAGATTTATTTTTATTTTTTTATGTAGAAGTAATTTATTGTAGTATCTCCACACAGGGAGTTGTATGGTTTGGCTGTAACAGTATAATTATTCAGCTCTAGTTCAGCTGGTCAGTTTCTCAGTGTAGACAGGCTCAGCCTTTAAGTATAAAAATGGATCTTAGTTTGCATGAATTCTTCTGTCTTCAAGAAGTCAACATAACGTCTGCTCTCAGACACACTTACCTTAAAAGGAAGGTTACAAAAATATGAAAAAAAACTATTCATATCTTGTGTCCACATAAAATAAGCAAAACTGATGCAACTTGGTATGCATACAACCAATAGCTAAACAAATTCAAATTTCCTCTAAACAAACTACATGGAAAATGATGGCTTTTCATCTGCATATCAGCTCTGTCTACATTTTTATGCCAAGAATAGTGTGTAACAGTTGTTAGTATGCGTACAGACTTGATCCAAATCACTAGATTTTACAAGCAAGCGGCGTGATCAGAATCCGAGACTGGAAGCCAAGAACTCTTGAGAGCTAATCTCTCTTCTTGCTGCATCCCTCTGACTTTAGGTGGTAAGTACCTTGTGGTTTGACTCTTAATGAAAGCTATCTAGTATCCACAATTTACATTGAAAACAGTGTCAGTTCAGGTTGCTGAGCAACCTGCATATCAGACACTTAACTTCTGACTCTCTTTGCCCATGTGAAAAATGGGGATAAAGTCTGTTGCAAAGCAGTGTTGGCATCCCTGACTCTGTGGTCTTTGACGGATCCACACGCTGCGAACTTTTCATGAGCCTCCCCAACACACTATAAAGTTTTTCCTAAACATAATTGGTTGTCTGGCAAATACTTGGCTAACACAGTGACTTATTTCAAAGCTCAGATTTAGAGCTCTGGATTGCCAGGTGGAGTAAATTCCACTGCATAGGAGACACCCTGAAAACCTGCAAGAGGCAGATACAACTTGACTCTCAAAACATTTTTCATTTGTAGAGAACAAAATTTTTTTTAAAAGGTTCCTTTGAAGTCTCTCATAAACCAAAAGGTGCAGTTTATAAATGGATCTCTGTTTCCATCTCCTGCATATTTGAATGGTCTCTAAATGTCACAGCTGTCTTTATAACACTTTCTGGAATTCAAACAACATTGAGTCTCTGCATGCGTCACTTGCACTGTCTCTAAATCCAAACTCTCAATGCCAGTTTTATGTCTTCTGACTTTTCGTGCTACCTTTAAACCTTGGATGTCATCTTGTGTCACTTGACAAAGAGAGATGTGTATCAAATAGCTGTGACACAACTGCCACATTGATTCTCTGTGGGGCCAAGACTTGTTTTGTGTTAACCCAGCCAATGTTTGTTTTATGGTAGCACCAATGTTTTAGATCAGATTAGGTTATAAGCCCTTCTAGCATCCATGGGAATGCTTCCAGTGTTTCTCAACCTCTTAATACTGTGACTATGCTACAACAGAAGAGTTGTGGGACCGCCTTCTATCTAGCTATAAAGAGGGCGATTATGAATCCCTGAAACCTGGTAACTCCTCACACTGAGAACCTGTGATTTAGTATACTCAGTTCACACTGCACAAACTACTGTTAATTCCATAGCCACCACCTTGCCCAGAACAAAGGCAGCTTTGATACAATGCCTGGAAAGCACTTCTCCAGGGCCTCACTGGGAGGGAAATTCTAGGAGCACATGTAGACTCTGCAGTTCCAGTAACGTTTAGTCACAACATAGCGTTCGTGTGGCAGCTCTTTTGTCCACAAACTGCTACTCTTGTGAATTTAGATATTTTATTAAATCTTACTCATCTTGTTATTGTGCATGCTCAGTAGTATCTGGCCACCTTCAGTACTGGTAATTTGAATATTGTTGAAACTGGCAGAAACGTATAGTTACTTTGAGATTGGTGTTTTCAAATTATTATTTTAATGGTTACTGGCTAGTTCACACCTTTATGAACTCTACCAGATTCCAAATGCTTGCCCAGTTTGCTGCTGTTTGGGGAGGAGCAGTTGGTTTGTAAAGTGATCAGTGGTGGCTTGAACCTTGTAGCTAATGAAACCTTAATTCTTTAGTGAAGGAAAGAACTCTCACCCTAAATGCCCCAGCTACACCCCAAAACTGTGAAGGAGCGTATTTGTATATGTGGATCTCTGCTGAAACCCTGACAGGGAAAATAGCGTTTACTTAACTAGGTATATTTAGTGACAGGTACTGCCTTGTGGGTGTTCCTAACTACACTCCTCTTCAGACAAGCAAGAACAAGAAGCTGAGTTATTAATGTCTGAATAGAAAGTACTTTCCTAGATCCTCAACCTGTGCTGAGGTGTTGTCCTGGTTTTGTTGGTTTCAGGACTTGAAAAAAATCTGAAGCAGTAATAAATACATTGAGCATGCTTGTGGCTTCTGTTTCTCAGTAGTTTATCTGTCTGGAACTCCTCACAGCATGAGGGCTGGAATTCATATTGCTATCATATGTTTACTGTAATAAAGTGGCTAAAGCCTTAGTTCTCAGCCAAGCATTTCTGTTAAAGGTCTCCACTCTTCACACAAAGCACATACAGCCGACTTCACACTTCACTGCCATCAGTGAGACTGAAGTTATATAAAATGTTATCTGCTCATAAACTGTCTTGTTTGCTAATTTAAGTGAGGACCAGACCTAGTATTGTGATGCCACTGGCTAGCTGAACATTTTAGAAAGCTTTCTCCCCAGAAATTGTATGGTGAAGAGCAAGAGAAGGTAAACAAATTGGAACTGTTCTATTTAACCACGTAACTTGGGGAGTCATCATGCATGTTACTGTTAAGACTTCTCTGGTGGACAGCTCAGCAGATTCACTTTGTGATATTACACAAATTCTAGTGCTGCTAGAACATTCATGAAGATGACTTGACTTTGGGGAGAAGTTGTGCTGCAACATCCATGAAGTTTGGAGACCTTACCCTCTTTGTTGCTACCTTTCTGCTCTGGTTAGAAAACATTTTGGGTTTTAATAGAGAATCTTGCACGGTCCCTGTCTAAAACTCATTTTATGCACAGTTGGGCCCCATCCAATCATTTAGGCCAAATGTCCAAACCAGATTAGCCTGAATGGGGGGTTTTAAACCAGTCTGGCAAACTTTGGTTGAATCCCGTTTTAGCTGGAAGCTTGTAACTTTGATTTACAGCAGTGATATGGTAATGGAGTCTGGCCCTTTAATTTGAAACTTAGTTTAATTCATTGTCTAGATAAGAATTTAAAGGTACCTTAACACATTATAACACTTTTTGTAAAAGTCTAGTGTGGGCAAGGCAGCATGTTTAACATGTGATGAGCTGGTCAAGTTGGCTTGCATTCATTCAGCTTTGTGCACGTTAAAGCAGACACTGCTTTGTCTACATAAGAAATTTAAAATATATTTGCTAACATGTTCTAACACACTTGTTCTCCTCCTCAAAACAAACACGCCCTATTAATGACAGGTTTCAGAGTAGCAGCCGTGTTAGTCTGTATCCGCAAAAAGAACAGGAGTACTTGTGGCACTTTAGAGACTAACATTTATTTCAGCATGAGCTTTTGTGAGCTACAGCTCATTTCTTCGGATGCATAGAATGGAACACACAGACAGGAGATATTTATACATACATACAGAGAACATGAAAAGGTGGAAGTATGCATACCAACAGGAAGAGTCTAATCAATTGAGATGAGCTGTCAGCAGCAGGAGGAAAAAAACTTTTGAAGTGATAATTAAGATGACCCATAGAAGGTGTGAGGAGAACTTAACATACGGAAATAGATTCAACTAGTGTAATGACCCAACCATTCCCAGTCTGTTTAAACCTGAGTTAATTGTATCTAATTTGCATATCAATATTAATATTAATTAATATGAAGCCCTATTAACTGTTCTCTGGCTACATGTTGTGACAATGTTAAGTTTAACATTAACTACACATCAAAGCCAGTGTGCCCGTTAAGCTAAATGAAGAGAGCTGGTGCTGTTTTTGAGAGTCAAGGTTAACTTCTGTCAAAATGAGGGGAATGTAACCAAGTGAATGCTAAACTTTGAATAGTGCAGTAGGAAAGTGCTAATCTTGAAGAAGGCAGACCTTTGCGGTTCTGGGTATGTCAACAGTGACTGAGCAGGGAATTCCTGTTTAGAGAAACTGATGTGTTGACTTCTGTTTGAAGATTGTGACAATAAATATCTTTCAAAACCAGTATCATAGCTCATTACAAAAGCACTTCAGACTGGTGGCAGATTGTGCTGCAGGATGTGTAAAGTAAACAGTGTTTGTCCTGTGCCATTACTGAGCCTGGAATGGTACAGTTGTAGCCCCTTTCATCTTGGAGGACTAAATGTCCTCACTGTTTCCTATGAAATGACTTTGTGACTAGAAGCTTTGTAGCCAGACTGACTTAGATGTAGAATGACATGGCTCCCCTGCTCCTAAGAAAGGCTTGAGTCAATTGGAAAGGCCACAGAGCAACTCTTTGAAGAGCCAAAGCTATTGCGTGCAAGATTACTGGCATGCTGTTAACCATGTTACTTGTGCAAACTGAACTTCCAGCTCATCTTGTATTAGTTGTATAGACACACACAGCCTTGAGCCAGAGGTGTCAGGAAATCTGTTTAGATAACCGTAAACCAATAACTGAAGCTGAGCAGACTCCTGTGTAGTTTAAAGGGTTGGATTATATTGGGTTAGGCATCAGGATTCGTTTCTCATACTGTACATCTCCCCGTACGTGCACTAACATACCCCCTCACTGCTCCTGTGAAGCGAGTGTTATCTTCATTACCTGTGTCCATTTCTTCATCTGTGACTTGCCCCAGGCCATAAAGGGAGCGGATGTTAAAACCAATATTAGAAATAGGGGTTCCTGTCTGAGTTGTTTCCGTGTGTAGTGCCTGCATTGTTGCTTAGACTGGTCTTCCCTTCTTAACTCAGCCTTAATGTGATTCTATTTGTGCTTGGATTCTGCATGGCTTCCTTCTCTCGGTTATCTGGGCTGTAGCAGGATTTTGGCCTGCTTTGCTGACAGAGCACATCTGGAGATGGATCGAATCAGTGACTTGAATTAAAGCAGTTGGCTGGCTGATTTGGATAGTGACTTATTCCCTGTCTAGTGATGGGGAAGAAAGGGTTAAACAAATGCCTCTACTTTTAGATTCTCTAACTCCAGTTTGCATTTGGATGTGGCAGAGCTTGTTTTTGAAGCAAAAGTTCTCAGTGAATGGCATTAGTGATCCGTTGGAGAACTGGCTGCCGTCCCGGTTCATGTGTCCGCACAGCCTCTGCACAAACCAGCCCTAACCCAAAAGGCCTGCTCTCCTCCGGAGACAAAAAAGACACAATTAGAGGCCTTTTCCTTTCAAAAGCAGCCTTGTTAATGTTGTTGCATGTGTGGTTTGGGGGTGGGAAGAGGGAAACACAACTTGTTCAACAGAGGCAGCAGGCCTGCTAGCAGTGCAATCAGGAGCCTTTTAAGACAAAACATTTGTTCTAACAGCCTTTAATGGGTAAGAGAAGAAGGTAACAACAACTGAATGAAGAAGTAAACAGAGTTCAGGGTCAGGAGATTGAAATGGAAAGAACTCTTGATTACCTTAGAGCAGTATAGGTGGTGGCAGCAGCCTCATTTTGCACCACACGAGCACAAAAGGACCCTGAGGGCTACATGCTGCAAATAGACAAAAGTTACCAAAGGCACTTTAACCTTCAGTAGCAATTGGCAGAAGGAGAGCTAGGGCTGAGAATAGGAGAGGCATGGGTTTTTGGTATAAAGGACACACATGTTGAGTGGGGTTTAGGTACTGATTAAATGGAAGTTGGGAATCTGCCATTAAGTTTCAGAGGGGTAGCCGTGTTTATCTGTATCGGCAAAAACAGTGAGGAGTCCTTGTGGTACCTTAGAGACTAACAAATTTATAAGCTTTCGTGAGCTAAAACCCACTTCATCAGATGCCTGGAGTGAAAAATACAGTACACAGTATGTATATTACAGCACATGAAAAGATGAGAGTTGCCTTTAGTCATGCACCTTATCTCTCTACTGTCACTGCTAATTATCAGGCTGACTGTCCAAATGGCTTTCTCCACTTATCTGACTGATCCACTCAGTAACTATCAGAAGGTGTTGTTCCTGGCATTCACTGTATGTAATGTCAGGCCTTGGTACCAGAAGAAACTGGCCGCTGGGCTGTGATCCAGAGTCAGAGACTTTATCAGCCTCTGCCTGCTCTCCTCCCTTCAGAGGGCTGGCTCAGTACCTGCTTGGCTGGTTTCCTGTCTAAAAGTGGCTGAGGTTCTGGCCCGCCAGTTCACGGAGAAAGAGGGAGGGAGGGAGGGCGGGCACGCGCTGAACAGTAGTGTGCTTAGAAAAGGGAGTGCTTCTGTTAAGAGATTTTGGTAATCGACAAGATTGAAAAAGGAAATGAAGCATGCACTAACTGGGTGTAATGGAATTTCGGTAAATGTATCTGAAGTGGTATGCTCTCACCACCAAAACCTCCGCTCCACTTGTGGATGTCTTGCTTCCTTCTGTTACATGGTAGATGGCACAGGGAGCTAGGATCCAGGACCTAGGCAGCAAGGATGTTCACCTCATAGCTATTCTCCCTCCTCCTGTTTCTGCCGTGGGCTGCCTGGAATACAGTTATGACTGGGTTAAGGGACCAACACAGTTGTTACAGTAAAAATCGTAGTGTAGATGGGATCTAGTCATGGATTGACAAAGGCTTTAACCCATGCAAGAGGACTCTTGAGTAAATATTAGATGTAGACCATGACCCATGTAAAAACCGGTCCCATGACATGGTATAACCATAGTGTTAAGGAGTATCTGTGGGTTTCTATCAAGCCTGTCTGGTGGCAGCAGGGAAAGTGATCCCAAATGGCTTAGAACAGAGCTGATGTCTATTGAGGAAGTAAGCTTATAATGGAGTTCTCTTTAAGAGAACTTTTGGGCTTTTAATTATTCAGCTTCTGCTATTTATAATAATTTTTTAATCTTATTGGCTGTTTTCATAGTATTTCTATGATGAGCACTGGGTGAGTTCTGCCAGAGGGTAAGTCTAGCTTGTCAGACTATTGCAGTAAGGGCGGGGTTCCTCTGAAAGCAGTTAAAACATTGCTCAAAAAGTATGGCCAAGCTAGCTGGCTCTTGTACATCTACTTCGGTAATCAGCAGCCTTAAAAGCACGAAGGGAACAAAGACTATAGTGAGGACAACTGAAGCTGATCAGAGAACCTTTTCTGTACAACAGTTTGACAGTTACTTGGAGCAGAAAGCCAGTCTAATGTGTAACACAGCAGTTGGAGAAGTAGCCGCTCTTAGAACTATATTGTACATGGACTAGGCTTTGCAGTGTTGAGGATGTGGTAAAACTGTAACAATACAAACTACCATTGTAGTGAACCCGAGTAATAAGACTAGCCCACGAGTTGGGCAGCAGGGCTAGAATTCTGAAGTTCCAAGTGTATTTTAACCCATGTGCCAAACATAGCTTGAATTAGTCAGACTATTACATGGAAAAATCTGTTTGCATTTTGAATCTTACTCCTTTCTTGTACTTCTCATAGAGGTTTTTGGTGGGCATTGGTTCCCTGTCTTTTCAGGTCTGATTCAGATTTTCTCTCCTTTTCCATGTGCTTGGAATAGTTTAATTGGCAATGTCTTGGTGAGAGCACTTAGGTTTTTTTTGGTGGCCACGCATACAATGACTTGGCAGGCTCTGGTGCAAGACTGCTTTTAGTTCCCACCTTGTTTGTTGATGAAATTTAGGTAAGGGTGGAATGGTATTTCTAGCAAACTTCCGGCAGCTTTCTCTAGTGGAGCTCCAAATAGAAAATATTTTACTTCCTGCATGAATCCCCAAGACTTGGTTGTAGCTCAGGTTTAGCCTGAAAGCTGTCTATATCATGAAATGGAATTTATGATGGGCAATAACCTATATCCTCCCATAGGCAGTCAGAATCTGCTTATCGGATGACTTTCGGGCAGTACTGGAACAGCTTATTCCACCTTTGTAATTGACTCTCTTGAAATCCGTCATCCTGTCCATATAAGGTAATCTTTGGGTTTCTTTCTGTTGGCACAGTGGCAGGAATGTCAAGGTAATGCAACTGCCTCAACGTAGCCCATTCTCCTCCTCCTCCTCCTCAACACAGGAGCTAGTCACGTGGCTTAGGACTGTTTCAGCGTGTTGAAAGATCAGCTACAGTTTCACTCTCCACCTTACCCTTGAGAATTTTGGGCTTGATCCTGCAAATGCTGAGCAATTCAGGAATGTGTTCATCTCACTGACTGCAATGGAAGTAGAGGGTGCGCAGCACCTTCAAGGAGGCACTTTGCATCTCATTGCATCGGGGCAGTGGTTAGCATGTTGCTGCTTTGATGTGGGCACACATCACAAGTTCATTTTTCTCTGTGTATATGCTAGGGGTGTCATGGATCCACAGGATCGGTGCTACATCCCGACTTGTAAACAGTTTCTTGGAGGAACCCCTGCTCCAGAACACCAAAGGGGTCTTGCTCTTCTTTCAGGGTGGGCCACACAGTCTCACCTCGTCCAGGCCTGATCCTCTGGACTCCAGCACTCTTGCTTCACACTGTGAGCTCTGCCTAGCAAGTCCAGTTGAAATAGACTCCTCGTTAGCGACTTGTACACTCTTCAGTGACTAATGCACCTCAGCAAGTTTGTGTTTGCAGTGACACCAAGCAACAGTTTCGAAACAGTGATTCATTAGTCATCTGGAACGCAGCATTGTTAGTCCTTACGTTAGCACAGAGAATGAAGATTAAAACACAGTCCATCTGATCAAGCCAAAGGAATCCATCAGCCATGTTGTAGCGGAGTCCATGTTATGCCTTTTCTCTCTCTGACTTCTTAGTCCTGGCTGAGAGCAGCCAGCTTCTTCCAGAGGCCAACTGTATCCCCTGAGCTCACCACTCCACCTGCTGGAGCTTCCCACTTTTAAGTATCAAGTGTTCGGTTGTTACAGCTTCCATTGTCTCTCTAGACCCTCTGTTTTGAATCTGTTTCAATAAGTTCCTTAATGAGCCTATTCATTGCAGCTCAGACAGCAAGGTGATCATCCACACCTCATGGCCTGCACTGCCCCAAGAGCAGACTTCACTCCTTTGCTTCCACTGGGTAGCAATGGAAAGTACAGAGAAACTGAGGCATAGGATTCATAAAAAATATTACAGAAAAATTCCCACCTTGTCCTGATGAGCTAACTTAGTTCAGTAAAAGTCTTGTATTAACTGCCATAAAATTAGGCATACTGTTTTGTAGTGTTTAGTTCTTTATTAAGAACTAAATAAATACCAATCACTGTCTTCCTCTGCGATTCAATACCTTTATGAAATTTGCATACATGGCATAAGATTTTTTTTAAAACAGATTGTGATCAGACCACGACTGACACTCATTGACCCCCTTGCTGGCAGAGACACCAAGGTTTGACTGTGCCTGGAGATGGAACTACTCCTGCAAGCCCGGAGTCCTTCTAGGTCAGGTTTTGAGGCGCACTGGCAGGGTTTTACCATATGGAGGAAGCTTGTTCTGTCACTGCCTTTCCAGGGCTGACAACTGGACACTTCTCAGCAGCATTACAATTTAGATTTTTTTTTTTTGTGGTTTTTGGTGGAGGGAGGCAGAGAATTGAAAAGCTTCACTCAAGTCTTACAGCTTTCTGATTGCATCAGCTTTGGAATACCAGTAACAGTCCATCGTTTGCTGGCTATGAAAGGTGCAGTTAGAATGCTCTGCCCCTACACATCCTGTGTTGCAGTTGCTCTTCAGATTGAAAATTTTCATGTGAATGTGTAAAATTATAACTTCCTGAATCACGCTCTTCCAGGTTTTTTGCATGCACTGGCTTGATCCCATGCTGAAGGAGAACACCCAACCTTTACAGCTGCCTGTATGGCTTGGCAAGAGGCTAGTGCAAAAAAGGTAGCACTAATCCAAGTGGCACGGCACACCTGTTCCAGTGCCAGGCCAAGCCCTCGTGAAGCCGTGGAGTCAGACATTCCAGTCCTTTTCATCTTGCTCCTCCCATCATATAATTACACTAAACAATGCTGCAGGAGGGAGGAGGACTTAAGAGTTTCCTTAATATTATCCCCCTCTTGAGTACACAGTATTGTATTTGTTTAGTGTTACACCCTAACTTGCTACTAAGGACCAAAGAGTCAGAATATGGATTCTACTTTACTGGCATTCTGTACTCCATGTAATCTTAAAGGTGTGTGAGGTTGCTGGGAAACCTGAGCTGATTATCTTCAAGCTCCTGTTCTGACCCATCAGGTTAATGACACTTGAATAACGTCAGCACTAAGTAGCATAGGCTTCACTGTCTGGGTTTTCTTTCTTCTCCATAGCAGCTGCTCGAAATTCTGTTCTTAAACCAGGAAGGGTAGGTAGTGCCATGCTGCACATCTTCGCTGGGACTTGATCCAGCAAGCGTCAGGGTGGAGAGAGGGTGTGAGTAATGGCAGCAATAAAGGGCTGAGATTAATGTTTTGCTCCTCTCGTTCTGGTTCAGAATAGGAGAGAAGACAGTATGGATAACTAAATCTACTGCACAAACATCTCTCAATCTTTCCCAGTTCAGTGGGTGACAGTGTTTCTGTGAGGCTTCACCACTAGGACAGTGTAGCCCAGGGGTTGGCAACCTTTCAGAAGTGCTGTGCCAAGTCTTCATTTATTCACTCTAATTTAAGGTTTTGCGTGCCAGTAATACCTTCTAAAAATGTTAAAATGTCTGTCTACAAGTCTATAATATATAACTAAACTATTGTATGTAAAGTAAATAAGATTTTTAAAATGTTTAAGAAGCTTCATTTAAAATGCAGAGCCCCCCGGACCAGTGGTCAGGACCCGGGCACTGAAAATCAGCTCACATGATGCCTTCGGCACACGTGCCATAGGTTGCCTGACCCTGGTGTAGCACATGGTGGCTTACAGAGTTTAATTCTGTTGAATTTTTCTTTGTTCTGAGAATTTCAGAGACAAACATGAACAAGGTACCTGCTGTATAAAAACTGAACTAAGACGCTCGTGCAAATACCAATAGCCAGCCTGTGAGGTACTAGGTAAAACGTAAAGTACAGAAGTTAAATGCCCCCCCGTCTCCATAACCCACAGGATAAATTCCTTTTGTTTTTATTACCAGATTAGGGTTGAAATGTGTGCATAGAACATAAGCAGTTAGCCATGTTGGGAGGATGGTGATAACAGAGCAAGGCGAGAGCGACTCTGTCGAGAGTCCCAAGTCTACTCCAGTTAGGTTTATATTACACTTGGCTGTCAGTCAAGTTCTTAATGGTTACAAGGCAATTCCAGACCAGCAGCCTGGGGGATTCCTCTTGGAGTAGCATGGCTGTTTGTAAACAGCAAAAAATTAGGCAGGTCTTTCACAAATTCTGTGGAGGGGCCTCCTCCCTAACTGATCTGCAGGCTTCAATCACGTGGTGCTGGAGAGCCTGTGTTAATTGTGCCATAGTCTCCAGCCTTTACCTGCTCTCTGTCCTCAGGGAGACTGACTCATTAGACTGTAGAGTGGCGCTTGACTAGTGTAAATGTTACTCTGACACGTCACCTTTGAAGGTGACCCAGCTAAATTCCCAGTTAAGGTCAGCCCCGGCTTATTTGTGTTTCTGCAGTGAAAACGGCCTGTGGCACATGCAAAGAGCAGTGAAGGGTGAGCTCCCTACTAGCTGCTGGGAGGAAGGCGGCAGCATTAATGTGCAGGAAGAAAGTGGTGATGTTTCCCACTTTGGAAGCTAGCTAATGTAGTGATACTGCCACCACTGAAGTGCCTAGGAGCCCTACTCATGGCCAGAACTACGCTAAGCGTGCATGAAACATGCGCCCTGCCCCAAGAGTTTACAGTCTAAGCACGAGAGCCAACAGATGGGGAGTATAAGGAAACAGCCAGTACTTGGCAGCATGATAGGCAGTGGTCTCAGCCTGTCAGTGGCCTAGCCATTGTCAAGGATGCTGATGAAATCGCTTTGATGATGTTTATGGGGAGCTCCTCCCAAGGGCTGAGGTCAGCATGGGAGAAAGCAGGAAGGCGCTTGTTTGAAAATTTCACCAGTGGCTAGTGGAGACCGGCATCACTGCCCATTGGATGTGCAATTGTAATTGTGGTGTAATCCATGGAGCACTGTGACGAAGTCAGGGAGTTTGGTTCCTGCCCTTGTGTCTCTTAACTTCAGATTAATTGGTAGCATTGAGCAAATACAGGTGCAAAGGCTCTTTACAGGGTTCCACTACAACTTCTAATCATGTTGTATCTGGTTGTCGTGTAGATGGAGTCCCAACAGCACTGAGTATATTGTGAAGTCGGCTGTGAAAAATATTAGAGTGCAGTCCATCGGGACTTAGCCAGGTGCTGTACACAAGGCATGATGCCAGCCTTTCTTAAGATACCACCCCCTCATGCCTGAACATGGAGTCTGGTGGGAACTCTGCATTTTCCCTAATGGTCATTTTTGTCCATAGTACAAGACTACTGTATGACTCTCAGTCCTCAGGTAGGCAGTGCTAGGACTGAAATAGCGAGGTGTCTAGTTCCCTGGCAGTTCTGTGGAAAGTTTTTTTGCATGGTACTTGCTCAGACTAGGTCTGGCTCTAACCAGTGCTGCTTAATTCGTTCCCTCACTTTCGTAATTGCCAAATACAGTCGTTTGTGTGTGGAGTTGGGTTCCTAATGGGAAATGATGCAATTCTACAGCTTGACTTTACAACATTGTTTGCTTGGGAACAAATTAGCCTCTAACGTTCGTCCTAGTTTGACCGTTCTTAAGGATCAAAGTTTAAACCAAACAGTCTTTAACCTGTCCCCCAAAAGGTGGCTTGTACAGGTCCAGCTAAAAGCACTGACTGGGGTGTGACACAATACATGAAACAGACAAAACCGAATACAGTGGGGGGGAGTAGAGTAAGGGCAAGTGTTCAATAAAAGAAGCTCTCAGTGCTTCGCCTGTGCTGCCAATACACAGAGTTGTGTAGAACTGCATATTTGCTGCAGACCAGGCCACATCTGTCTTCATGTCTTTCTGAAAACTTCTGCTTGAGGAACTTACGCATATAGGAGGTATTTTGCTTACGCCATCTTTTGTCCATATCCAGAATAAATACATCACTATGTAAACTAACAGCACAGCGCATGAGAAACTTGCAGTACAAGAAACTGAAAGGATCTTAAAAAGCATTAGATGGGGCACGAAGATACTTTTAAACCAATATAATCTCCTTTAGCTGGAGATTCTGCATAAATGCAGTGGTGACCATAACTCATTACCTTCTAAATATATACCTCTACCCCAATATAACGCTGTCCTCGGGAGCCAAAAAATCTTACCGTGTTATAGGTGAAACCGCGTTATATCGAACTTGCTTTGATCCACCGGATTGTACAGCCCCGTCCCCCCAGAGCGCTGCTTTACTGCGTTATATCCACATTTGTGTTATATCAGGTCGTTATATCGGGGTGGAGGTGTATATGGAATATCCACTGTTCCTTGGACTGGTAGCTCCAATAGCATTTTATATTTTCACAGCAGGATTATTACTTAAAACACTCTATCATGAAAGTAACTTTGTGGAAATTAGAGGTTAATTGAGTGAAACAAAAATGTTTGGAGTGCAAACTGGAGGCTTTCCAGATGCAATACAACTGAAATCTACACCACTGTGCCTTTCAAGGTGTTTGCCTTTTACCTACCCAAACACTAGAGCTTTTTCTTATGTGTGGGAATGACTGAGTAAGAAAACAGGGTTCTACTTCTAGGTGCTAGAATTTGGGAGCAGTTTGAGTGAATCAAACTAATTTATGCCAAGACTAGGGACTAAAAATCAACAAAAGAAAGTATTATCAGGGGCGGCTCTAGGCATTTTGCTGCCCTGAGCACAGCACGCAGGTTGCCTTCGGCGGCCTGCCTGCGGAGGGTCCACTAGTCCCGTAGCTTCGCAGGCGTGCCTGTGGGAGATCCGTCACTGCGGGACCAGCTAACCCTCTGCAGGCACGCCTGCGGGAGGTCTGACGAAGCCACGGGACCAGTGGACCTCCACAGGCAAGCTGCCAAAGGCAGCCTGCCTGCCGCCCTCGCGGCAACTGGCAGAGCACCCCCTGTGGCTTGCCACCCCAAGCACGCGCTTGGCGTGCTGGTGTCTGGAGCTGCCTCGATTGTTATCTAGTGGTTAGAGCAGAGGACTGGGAATAGTCTCCTGGGTTCTGTTCACAACTCTGCCGCTAATCCAGTGTAGGGGATCAGGGTAAGTTGCTTCCCTTTTCTGTGCCTCAGTTTACTAATTCACAAGATGACTGGAGTGGGAGGAAAAGGGCAGAGAGTAGAAGAAAGCAACTCCCTATTGATATTGAGTCCTAATGTGAATCATGTTTGGGATTTTTGAGACTAATCTGCACGGCTATGGTAATTAACGTGCAGTGATAGTCACTGGGTCTCTTGTAGGGCACGTTTCTTTGCTTTGTCTAGTGAGTCAAGCCAGTCCAACTAGAAGTGTAGAATTCAGCTGTCACTGAGTTGTTGCTGCATTGTGGGTCTCTAGTCCATGTTCCATGACGCCCTGCAGAATAAATTGCTCTTGGCTTCAGGAGCTAAAACCTCACTCAATATGCTTATGTCAAAGGACCTTGAAGCAGATCCTAACTGTTACCTATGCTTGGCATCTTAATCTCCCATAAGCAATAACCCTTTGAGCTTTCAGATTTTACTTTGGTAATGCCTGGATTCAGACCGCTGCCTAGAAAAGTGCTGAGTCAGTGGAATCTACCAATGGAGATTTTTCTTATAACTCAAATTTAATCAGTTTGTTGATGTGCATAAAGTCTGTTTCAGAAGCACATTGACTCAAGGTGCACTGGAAGTCCCAGAAGTAATGGTTGGAACAACTACTACCCAAAGTTTTCTGTAACCGATTTTAACCTAGTTACTTGCAGTAGTTCTGTTGTACTGTACTTGGTGCCATGATTTCCAAGGAGCTGTGAATGGTGGTGCTCTGCCCTCGCGTCAGAATTGAGTTAATGCTCTGTGATTGTGCTGTGAGGATGTTATCCTGTGGGAACTCCTGTCTGGTCTCATAGCACTCCTTGGAAGTCTGCTTACTAGACTAAGCTGTTTCACATCAAGATATCCAGCATGTATTCTTCTTGGCCATTTTTAGGACAAAACATGTTAATTATTTATCCATTGTTGCCAGAATCACATGCATTGGTGAGGATAGCCGGATCCACTTCCCTCCATGTAGGGTGTTTTGTTTGAACCTATCGGAGGTTGTCCCTGATGACATTATCCGTAGGCTCTTGTGACTTGGTTGGCACTACTTTGTTGGTAGTTATTACTGAAGAAATTCTCACATCAGTTTGTCTCCATCTGTTGGCAGGAAAGGGTAAATCAGTCCCATGGTTGGTAGAGGAATGTCAAGGAATGAAAACATCCCCTTCCCTGCGGATCCCAAGGTTACAAAATGTGGGAGGAGGACGCTTGAATGGAACACAGATTGGCTAAAGTTCGTCTATTCAAATAATCATGTGAAGACCAGATGGTTCTGAAGCTGGCTTTCATATCCTCCTTTTCATTGCTATAACAGGAAATGCAATTTAGTGATTAGGAGCAAAGGACTGAGTCAGAATTCACGGGTGCTGTTCCAGGCTGTACAGCTGATGTGCTGTGCTCTCCTGTTAAGCACCTGTATGCAGAGCGGGGTTCTATTCACCCCTCGGGAAAACTGGGCAATATGTACATTAGAAGGGCTGTGTGGCTTGGTATTTCTAAATAGCTTAGTCAGTGGTTCTCAAACTGGGTCAGGGCCCCAAAGTGGGTCACAACCCCATTTTACACTGGCTGGGACCCAGAATGGAAGCCCAAGCTCCACCCCCACCCAGGGCAGCAGGGCTCAGCCTGCAGCCCACTCTTCCCCAGCCCCACCCCAGAGCCCACAGCTGGAGCCTACACCTCTTCCCGCACCCCACTCCCTCGCCCCAGCCGGGAGCACCTTCCCACACCCTGGACTCCTCATTTCTGGCCCCACCCCAGAGCCCAGACCTCCAACCAGAGCCCTCACCCCCTCCTGCACCCCAACCCCAATTTTGTGAACATTCATGGCTTGCCATACAATTTCTATTCCCAGATGTTGCCCTTGGGCTAAAAAGTTTGTCCACCCCTGGCCTAGACTCTAATATTGAATTAAAGATGGATTCCACTGAACATGGAAGTAGTAATTATTTACTTGTCTGTCCTCAGTGGCCATGCTAAAATCCCTAGAAATTCAGTGCAAAACCAAATGGCTTTACTGTGTGGCATAAAGTGTCGCATTAGTGAACTTGGCTTGCTTACCATTTCCTTATTTTTCCCAAATTTGAAGTGTATCTTTGGTTCTGTTTAATTTCACAACCGAGGAGATCCCTCTCAGACACTATTAATGCTTTCAGAGCTGCAGCTGTGATGCAGTGGCTTTGGCCACGTCTGCACTACGGGATAATATCGAATTAGCTAAAATCGGTTTTATAAAACTGATATTATAAATTCGATTTCATGCAGCCACACTAGGCACAGTAATTCGGCGTTGTGCGTCCATGGTCCGAGGCTAACGACGATTTCTGAGCGTTTGCATTGTGGGTTAGCTCTCCGTAGCTATCCATGGTTCCTGCAGTCTCCCCGCCCCTTGAATTCTGGGTTGAATCATTATTGTCGTGGGTGGTTCTGGGTAATGTTGTCAGTCATTCCTTCCTCTGGGAAAACATCAGCTGATAATCCTTTCGGCTGTTTTTCCTGGATTGCCCTGGCAGATGCCATAGCCAGCAACCATGGAGCCCGTTCAGCTTTTTTTTTTCTGGCACCGTATGTGTACTGGATGCCGCGGATAGAGAGACGAGGCCTCCAGCGCTACACAGCAGCATTCACTTTGCTTTTGCAATGATAGCAGAGATGGTTACCGGTCGTTCTGTACCGTCTACTGCCGGAGAAAACTGGCAACTGAGATACGGTTATTCTCCTCCTCTGTACGTCTGCTGCTATCATGAGTGCCCCTGGCTGAAATCGGCGGGGGCGCAACGCAAAAGCAAAATTGGGTTGACTCACTTGGGACTGAGTCAATCCACTCCTCTTGGTGTCGGCAAGTGTATTAAGGACCAGTGCATCAGAGGCAGCAGCTGCTCCGTGTTTACAGTATTCACAGGAGGGTGCCCCTGCAACCAACCGCAACCGTTGCTTCCTCTTCCCCAACCTTCCTTGGGATACCGTGGCAGTGTCCTGCCCATTTGTGTCATGAAGTAATTAAAGAATGCAGGAATAAGAAACACTGGTGGTTTGTGGGCTATAAAGGAGGGGAGGCAGCCTCTGGCGCGATGATAGTTCAGGCAGACATTAGCGGATGTGGAGGAGACCAGCATGCTGCTGGCTATGACAGTCCAGCAGTACAGAATCTTTTCTTTAGACAAGAAAGGAGGGGGCTGAAGCCCCCAGTTGCTATATAAGCTGGTTATTAGCCGTTCTGTCCTATCTACTGGCAGTAACAGCAATGTTGGCCTCGATTCACTAGTTAGATAGTTCATGGAGGACGGTTACTGTCCCTTTGCAGCCGTCTACCGAGAGGAGAGGAGCGGTGTCTTATCAGTGCGCTCGCCACAGCACACATACCTAGAGTGACATTGAAAGTAGTCAAGAAATGATTTCTTTCCCTTTCTTTCCGGGGTGGGGAAGAAACTGGGAGCTGTTCCACCGCCGCACTACCTCGACGACTCAGCAAATGCAAATACTTTTCAGAGACTGCTGTGGACTGTGGAAGCTGAGTCCTAGTGCCCCCTCTATCACATGAGGTCCATTTGATGTCCCTGGCTTCGTTAACGCTTGTCCGCAGCAGCTGTGTATCCTGGAGATTTTTCAACGCTTTTTGGCCTTGTGGAACGGAGCTGCTGAAATATAACAGATTTTGCTCTTCCCATACAGTGATTCAGATCTAGTATCTCCCCGTACGGGTCCATGCTGGAGCTCTTTTTTGGATTTGAGACTGGCATCGGCACCCGTGCTGATTCAGAGCTCACGCTGGCAAACAGGAAATGTAATTCAAAGTCGCAGGGGCTTTTCCTGTTTACCTGCCCGCTGCATGCGGAGTGCAGATTGCACTGTCCAGAGCGGTCAGTGGTGCACTGTGGGATACCGCCCGGAGGCCAATAACGTCGATTTCCGTCCACACTAACCGTAATCCGATATGTTAATATCGAATTTAGCGCTACTCCTCTCGTCGGGGTGGAGTACAGAAATCAATTTAAAGAGCCCTTTATAGCGATATAAAGGACGTTGTAGTGTGGATGAGTACAGCGTTAAATCTATTTAACGCTCTTTAAATCGATTTAAACGCGTAGTGTAGACCAGGCCTTTGAAGGTCTGGACTCTCCTACCTGAATTAGAGCACACTGTGTTCCCAGACGCTGTCCCCCTGCTGTTTAGTGAAATAAACTTCCATTGTTGAGAGTTTAGTTACAGGATTGCTTCCTCATGACGTACTGCAACCTTTGATTTCTGTCTTTGAAAGTTCTTTCCTCTCTTCACCTCCCCCCACTGCTTTGAAGTTGCAAGATCCTTATTAGATGCTGATTTACCTTCCTCTCCTTCTTGGAGGTCGTTAAGCACGTTTCACAAGAGTAAGGTGTGTGTGGGACGAAGGCACTTAAAGTGTAAAATTCTTGGTAAAATTCTTGGTAAACTGTATTTCAGTGAGTGGCAACATTTGAAATCTGGTGCCAATTTATCAAGTGGGAAAACAGCGCTAATATGGTTCTGGGATTTCTTTAAAAGCTTATCCTCTAATTCTCTCATTGAAGGCAGGGGAGGGAACATTTTTTTCCTCTCATCCTTATCAGATAAATGGCTCATTAAAAACTGTCGTTGAAACATTCCCCAGCAATGAGCTCACCAAAGCCACCAAGGATTGGCCAGCAATGTTTGGGGTGGAACAATATTCTCCGTTCATTCATTCTGCTTCCTGGCTGTACAGAGGTGCCACACAGCAGTTTTAGGAGGGCCTGCGCTGTGACACACATGGATGGATTTTGATCCTCGTCCCTTCCCAGCAGCCATGGACTCTGCCTTGGTCAGAAAGCACAATGTGTGTGGTTGTGAAAGTTAATCATAAAAGGCACAGCTGCCCATAGCTGGAACAAGAGGTCCAATTGCTTGTGAATGCAACAGGCCTTTGAAAGGTGATTCTACCCTGTAAATTCCCCTCCCTTCCAGGAAAATGTGTGTGGAAGAAAGGTGGTAGGCTTTCTTGGAGCCATGAGGTCGTCTGTTATGACTCATGGGGTTTTTTAAAGCTTGTCCTTAGAAGCAGGTTTAAGTGCTAGGGTTAAGGAAAGGGTATGGGGGAGTTGTAATTGATCTGCAGGGAGGCAGAATAGAATGTCACTTGAAGGAAATAAATGATCCGTGTGCTCTTAACTTGCCAAGAATCATTGATATTTCTGCAAATTTCCCTTCTTAAGACTTAAGTTATATTTGATTTAGCTGAA
This sequence comes from Chelonoidis abingdonii, assembly GCF_003597395.2. NCBI lineage: Eukaryota > Metazoa > Chordata > Testudines > Testudinidae > Chelonoidis > Chelonoidis abingdonii. The sequence continues at coordinate 2,929,336 of NC_133779.1, forward strand.
CCGGTGGTAGCACCAGAGGGATTCCCTCCCCCCACTCCCAAATTCTACAGTAGAGACAGGACTGTGAAAGCAGGTGCGCTGAGAGATCCAGTAGAGGGAATAATGTATCAGTTGTTCTGCTGAACAGAGTTCTGTGCTAAATCTTTCTGTGCGAAGGACAGTGAGCTTTAGCTATGGTAAAACGAGGCTTTTCCACTTTAGAAGTAACTTTCTCCAAACCAGCATAACTAGTGGGTTATTCTGAAAAGTCTTTAGGGCATCTCTTTTCAACTGCTCTGAATAAGTCCTGTGCTACTCACTTCCTGAGAAGGCAGAGCAGTTTGTGTAATTTCTGTATTACAGCTAAAATATTTGCCATTAAATCAGAGAGTAAACTTCCTGGAGGAAAGGGAGTGCTTTTTATAGCATCAAATACAGTGGAGTTCAACAAATATTAATAAACTCCAATGAGACAACAGCTTCCTGTGACTACAGCTCATCACCCCAGCTGAGGAGGCAGGCTGGGGGTGGGTGTAGTTGCATGACACAAAATTTGCCACTTGCTTAATTGCCTTTCCTTAGTGTTCCAGCAGGAAGTGTAGCCCATGTGCCTTACCCTGGCCTTTAGCAGTCTCAACTACTAGGAACACAGAGTCTGAGGTTTTCACACTTGTAATAAAAACTGAGTTCAGACCATAATTCATTTGGGTCAAAGGCAGCACTAGTGAGTTTAGACTAAGCAGCAGGAAAATATGTTTCTTACATTAGACATGGTCTGGGTATTTAGAGGAGCTGGGAGTTGGGCTGCAGAGGCACCTTTGCATCAGGCCAAGTGTCAGACTAAAACAGGGCAAAATCCATGGCAAGGGGGCTAAATTGTAGGCCACACCCTAGTAAAACGAGAAATGGCTGCATATTAAGAGAAAATTACATCTCAGGCATTAGAGCTTCCTGTGCCTCCATTCATAGTACGTGCGGATCTTTACTGACTAATTCTCTAGAACTACAGCTTTCAGCTATGATAGGAATTTTGTGTATCTGAACTAAAAATACTTGATGCTTGTGAAACTGCATGGAGTCTCTCTAACTGCTGGTAAAGCGGAGTCTTTTTCTATTCAGTTACCTGGTTGCCTCAGGAAATGCACACTTATATCTAAAGCATGTAGCTGATACCTAAAGCTACAAGAATGTGAAACACGCTCCATGTTCATTGTTTCACGTAGTTTTCATTTTACCCTCTGAAGAATGTTTCATAATGCTGAGTATCTGATTCCTGGACAAAGAATGACATCTGGTCAACAATCTTGCATAGACAGTGGGGAGGAATGGAACATTCGTATTACTTTGATTGTGTGAGTGCGCAAAATGATCAAATCATCTCCCCCCCTCCCCCCCCCGGTAGACTCTGCTAATTTCTAATCCATTTTCTTCTGTCCCGCCCTATGCACTGGGCATGCTGTTTTCTGGATATATGGAGGAGAGCTGTTAAGAGTGAATTGCCATTTCTAGATGGTGTAAATTTCTACCACTGGTGCCATTACACTATTGTTTCCAAGCGCGCACACAATCAAGACAGATGGCGATGTTAGTTCTCAGACTTGCCAAAGATCATTCTTCATCCTTGCAGTCTCACTTCCTTTGCTGTATAGTCTTGTCACTGTCCGCTTTCCAAGTGCTCTTCCTCAGACAAAGAAGGTAAATCTGTGGCAGCCCTTGAAATGGGCACATCTAAATCCTTAGTGTTTCACTTTTTAGCCGTACCATATTTGTTCTCTGAAGGCCGTGTGTAGGGTAGAGTTTCAATTCAGCAGCTACTGTCTAGGAGTTTTTGAATGAGCAGGGTTAGTAACAGTTGCCAAAACAAATGGTGTCTGGCTTGAACACTTTCGCATACTGCTTCTGACTTTGCAGCTGTTCATTGTGTTCGTCTGGTGCCACTAATCTTGTGTTTTTTTGGATGTGTGGAATTGTTAATATAGTGTTTCTAGAGTGACAGATTGTAACGTCTTCACTTCAGAGTGTCTCCCATCTGAACAACAGCTTGCAATACTGCATGTGTTTAATGTTGTTCCCCGTAGTGAGGGTCGTCATGTTTGTGTGGGGGCTGCTTAAATTGACACTAAATTGGAGGGATCGAACTCCTGCAACGCAGGACCTAAACCACACTGTGCCATTTAGAGCGTGGTGGTTTTCACCTCGGGGTTTTGGTATGTTACACAAATAAGCTTGTGCAATTTTAAGCTCCATAGCTCAGTGTGTAATTGTTTGCCATAGCAAGGAGGCCACAGGAAGCCAAGAACAGACCGAAGGCGTCTGACTAGAGCCAGAATGATCTTTCTGTCGCTCAGTGTAAGAATTGCTTGGGCACTCTGCAGCAGCTTTTTTTGTCCCTGTTAACCACATACCTCTGCAACATAACAAGGACCTGCTCGTATGTCTTTAAAAAAATTCACCATATTTAGCAATGTCCACTAAATGCTTGAAAACTGCTCAAGCTCCCTCTGGTTTTGCAAACCCCATATTAGGATTTGGTCAAGTCTAAAAGGTTGGGTCAGGCTGCATTGTTCTACTGCAGCCAGTTCGTCTTGCCGCAAAACAGAATAAAGCGGTGGGTCTTGGAATAAGTTTCAGGAAATGATAGCAGAGCTAAAATCTCGGTAAAATGGTTTGGCTACTGTAAAGGGGGTGAGCTGACCTAGAGTTGAAGAGTGAGCACAGTGAATATAATCACCAAACAGTGAGTTAATGTACATGTGCATTGATGAGAACTGCACCACATTTTGGTGTATTGGATCCAAATCGGGGGGAGGGATAGCTCAGTGGTTTGAGCACTGGCCTACTAAACCCAGAGTTGTGAGTTCAATCCTTGAAGGGGGCCACTTAGGGATCTAGGGCAAAAAAACGGTACTTGGTCCTGCTAGTGAAGGCAGGGGACTGGACTTGATGATCTTTCAAGGTCCCTTCCAGTTCCAGGAGATAGGTATATCTCCAATTATTAACTATTATTATTAAAATTAGTTTGTATAAATCTCGATGGCCTCTCTGTTCATTTCTAGACTGAATACTGCAATATCACACCCTCCTTACCTTATTCTTCCAGACTTTTACGGCGTGGTGCAATTCTCACCTGCGGAAAGCTGGCACGCAGATCGAGAACATCGATGAAGATTTCCGCGATGGCCTCAAACTCATGTTGCTCTTGGAGGTCATTTCAGGTGTGTCTCTGTCTCTTTACTGCTACTGTACCTGGTACTTAAAGAATCCCTGGACCATGTGCTCCCTCCCAATCTGTCACTTACACTTGGGCTGTAAGTTTTTTTTGGCCTAGGAACTGCAAAATGGGGCTTTGATCTCATCTTAGGGTATGTCTATGCTGCAGTTAGGGCCAGCCACAGGTGTTTATCAGCTGACTCGGGCTGTGAGACTATAAAATTGCAGGGATGTATGTTCGGACTCAGGCTGGGGTCCCACAGCTCAGGCTTCAGCCTGAGCCCAAACGTCTACACCACCATTGTACAGTCCTGCAGCCTGAGCCCTGCGAGCCATTGACATACAGACATACCCTTAAGGTCTTCAGGTAATACCACAAGACAGGTAATAAAGGCACCTATCACAATGTAGGTCAAGTATACTGCTATCTTTCTAAATATTGGTATTACTATAGGGTAGGAGTGGGCAAAGTTTTTGGCCTGAGGCCACATCTTGGTATGCAAATTGTGTGGCGGGCCATGAATGTTCCCAAAATTGGGGGTTGGGGTGCAGGAGGGGGTGAGGGCTCTGGCTGGGGAAGCAGGCTCTGGGGTGGGGCCAGAAATGAGGAGTTCAGCGTGTGGGAGGGGGCTGTGGGCTGGGGCAAGGTGTTGAGATGCAGGGAGGTGGGTGGTGGTGAGGGCTCTGGAGTGGGGCTAGGGATGAGGGGTTTGGAGTGCAGGAGGGTGAATTGTTCTGGGGTGGAGGGGGTTGGAGGGGGAGAGGGGAATCAGGGCTGGGGAAGGGGGTTGGGCTCCAGGTGGTGCTTATGTCAAGCAGCTCCCGGAAGCAGCTGCATATCCTCCCTCCGTCTCCAAAGTGGAGGCACGGCCAGGTGGCTCTGCGCTGCCCCGCCTGCAGGTACCACCCCTGCAGTTCCCATTGGCCGTGGTTCCTGGGCAGTGGGAGCCACGGGGGCAATATTTGGGGCAATGGCAGCATGTGGAGCCCCCTGGGTGCCCCTAAATGTAGGAGCTGGAATGGGAACATGCCACTGCTTCCAGGTGCCACACAAAGCCACAGCACGCATGGAGCGGAGCAACCCCACTCCCTAACTGGACCGCCAGAGTGGGACATGCCCCAGACCCTGTTCCCCAACAGGAGCTCAAGGGCCGGATTGAAATGTCTGGAGGGCTGGATGCTGCCCCTGGGCTGTAGTTTGCCCACCCCTGCTGTAGGACCTAGGAGCCCTAGTAATGGAATCAGGACCCCTTTGTGCCAGGCATTGTACAAAGACAGAACAAAGAGACAGCCCCTTCCCCAATAGCTGGATTCATAATGCATGTTTTAACCAATTATATTCAAATTTGAGTAACCTTTGCAGCAGCTAGAAACAGATCTTCTGCCCTTGACATCATGGTAAAGGGTCTTGTATCATATTAAACCTCTTCATTTCACTTATCTTTCTAGCCATGATTATAGCTCTCACCTGAAACTGTAAAGAAAAGCTCTAACTCTTCTGTTTGTTTAGGGGAGCGATTACCCAAACCAGAGCGAGGAAAAATGAGAGTGCATAAAATCAACAATGTGAATAAAGCTCTAGACTTCATCGCGAGCAAAGGAGTTAAGCTGGTCTCTATAGGAGCTGAAGGTACGTGAGTTAGGCTTGTGAATGTATCAACAGCCAGCCTCAGCTAGTGACTACAGTAGAATCTCAGTTACGAAGACCTCAGAAATGAGGTGGTTCGTAACTCTGAACTCTTCTTAATTCCAAACAAAACGTTAGGGTGGCTCTTTCAAAAGTTTACAACTGAACATTGACTTACAGCTCTGAAACTTTACGATGCTGAAGAAAAAAAATGCTCCTTTTAACCATCTTAATTTAAATGCAATGAGCACAGAAACAGTTTCCTTACCTTGTCAAATCTTCTTTTTTTAAAGGGAAAGAGTTTTTATCTAGCTTATGTTTAACACAGTACGGGGCTGTATTTGCCTTTTTCGTTTTTGCTGCTGCCTAATTGCATAATTCCAGTTCCAAATGAGGGGTGTGGTTGATCAGTCAGTTCAGAAGTCTGAAGTTCTACTGTATTAGGAGTCATCGGTCATACCATCTCAGCGGAAGAGTTATTTTCTCTATACAGTAAGGTGTTGGAACATTTCAGCCCTCCTCTCCATCAGGCACTAAGAAGACTGGATTATGCGAATAACTTGAATGACACCAAATGCCTATAATTCAGTCAATAGAAAGATGAAATTGGGTCAGAGGTTCATCGTACTGGGAGCCTAACTGCATTCAAACAGTGACAGTTGGTTGTAGCTGCTGTAGTTTAGCTAACATGCCGGGTAAACACTTTAACAGAACTTGTTCAATTCTAAAATGTAACTTTATACTCACCATGCCTGTTTCTTAGATGGCGAGAATAACATTTGGAGAGTAAGAGTTATAGATGGCCAAGGTCAATTCCAAAGTCTGGATGTTCAGACCTTTAGTAGCCAAATCACCAGCAGTGCAGTACATGTCGGTTCTGGGATGGGTTCATCCATCTCAGCGGTGATGGAGTTACTTCTCTCCTCCCTCTTTTGCGGATTAATGGATTAAGCTAAAACTCACCCCCTAGGTAAAATATCCTTCTGTTGTGTGTGCAAGAGCATATTTGGTGAGGGAGGACATTCATCTGGAGTTATTACCACAGTTGGAAGTACCACAGTTGCTGCTCTGTAATAGATGAATACAGTGTGTGTGGGGCTTTATGGACAGCCGTGGCCACAAGCAGACATAACCATAAATATCAGTGTTGATACCTGCCATAGAAGTGCTGAAGAGACACTGAATCCCACCTTACTGTTGTCTGAATGCTAAGGGGGTGGGAAAGGAAAAAACCATAAATTTATGGCTCATCCTGGGAACTGTTATGCAGTCAAGTGCCAGTGAAATCAGCAGCAGGGTTGGCTTAGAGTACCTGAGCGTAATGCACGTGGTCTTGGCCCTGTGTGAAGAATGGCTTATTCTGAATAAGGCTTGTAAGTATCTCCTCTTCTCCAGAGTTAGCTACATCCAAGGGAAGCCAAGTATGCTCAAGGCAATTTAAAAGCTTGTTGGGAGCTTGGAAATTAATATTGAACCATGGTGACTGCCTATAAAGCCGTTTGAACAGTTTTAAAAAACAGCAGCATGCCGTCATCCAACTGACTATGGAGAAAGAATCATGCCTTGAACTAATTGCCATTAGTGCATGGATCAAAGAATGTGTCCAGAACAGCAAAATATTTGTATTTGCATTGTTCCAAGTCTCCAGGCCTGGTATTTCTTTGAGCTTTGTCAAACATATATGCTGGCAGTCAACTTATGATTTGAAAAGCAAAATTCCTGCTCTCGGATCAGAACCTCAGATTTTCTTTAGTGGTTTTTTTACGGCTGGACCCAGGGCCGGCTCCAGGCACCAGCGTAGGATGCAGGTGCTTGGGGCGGCACTCTGTCCAGTATCAGGGTGGCACATCCGGGTCTTCAGCGGGAATTTGGTGGCGGGTCTCTCATTCCCTCTCTTCCTCTTTGAGCTGCTGCTGAAGAAGAAGAGAGGGGGGACCCGCCAGCAAACTGCCACCAAAGAAGCAGCGCGATTGAGCTGCCACTGAAGTGCCGTCACTTGTCTTTCTCCCCCCAGCTTGGGGTGGCAGAAAAGCTGGAGCCGGCCCTAGCTGGACCCACTCCCGGCTTTGCCTCTCCTAGCTGCATTTATTTAATCTGTCCAGAGAAAACCACCCTGGTTAAACAGACCCCAGAGGAGCTTCACAGAATTGCAGAATAGTGAGAATATCCAGATAGATGGTCCATTAAAATGCTATTAATGGTGAGTTCACTTTGGAAAACTATTTTTCCATTTACACAGATCACACAGATTTTTTTTTGGATATTTCCATAATGAAACTTTACAATAAAGCCTAATAGCATGAAAAACAAAAGTTTTTATCCTGATTTTTTAACATTTTTGTCTGTCTCTCTGGGGTTCCTAAATGGGGAGTTTATGTGAGGGAGAAGTACTGTATTTTTCTCACTATTGCAAGTAACTTAAAATCTGTCAGTTTTTAAGATAACTAGTTTGAATGCAAAGTATTTCTCCTCTCTTCCTTCCCAAGGAGGATAGTCTAGAAGAGAACTAAATTCTTCCATCTCCTGATTGGTGGCTTCTGTATGTGCATCAGTACTCGTCTATTTATAGTTCTCTACCCTTAGATTGTCCAGGCTACTGCATTTTTAAACACGTTTTTTCCTTGATATTTTTGTTAAAGTTTAGAATGTGGGAATAAATTTGGTTAAATTACCCACCCAGGAATATAGTTACGTTAGACAGAAATATTTTATTAGCGTATTTGAATCCCTTATGCCTCAGGGCATAAGCAAACCATTGAGTGGTGGGGGTTCGGAAGAAACTTCCCTTGGAGCCAAGAAACCTCTGCCTATTTCCTCCCTCTAAACCATCTGGCACTGGCCACTATTGGATAGGATGCTGGGCTGATCTGATATGGCAGTTTGTTCCCCAGAAATACAAGCTGCAGCAACCGTCTCTTCGTAGAACCTGTCCTTGCTCACAAGAACCATGACCTGTTCCTTGGACTTGTGAAACTCTCATTGTTGCTTAGACACCGAGGGATATTGCTAGGACATCACTTGGCACTAGGCTACCTTGCAGAGCCAGTTTGAATTAATCAAGTAACATGGCTTGCACTGAGGTTGCAAGTAACTGGTGTCTTTTCTCTTGACTGTCCCTGAAACCAGTGCCTGTTCCAACTAGTGCCACATTACAATTCAAGATGTGGGAGGGGGTGTCTGATTTACAAAAGCCAGTTTATCCACTGAACTCTCCTCCTAGATATTAGCTAGTGCTGTGACTATTCAACAGCCCTCTTGGTACCCAGACTTACTTCTTTGTGCTTCCAAGGGTTTATTTGGTTTGAAAGAGGCTTTTAGCTGCTCAAGAGATGTGAGAAATTCCATGTCTAGTTGTTCAAAGAAATCATCTTGCTATCACTGTTTAACTAATATGGGGTCCCTTAATCTCCGTAATCTCACAAGTTCCTACTCTCCTTTATTTCATACAATTGAAACTAATAGATGCAAACTCATCATTTTGAGGGGGATTGAAAGAGGCTTTCTTGCTGTATCTAGATCAGGGGGTCACAAACTGAGGGTTGGGACCCCTCAGGGGGTCGCGAGATTATTATATGGAGAGGTCACGAGCTGTCAGCCTCCACCCCAAACCCCACTTTGCCTCCAGCATTTATAATGGTGTTAAATATATAAAAATGTGGTTTTAATTGATAAGGGGGGTCGCACTCAGAGACCTGCTATGTGAAAGGGGTCACCAGGACAAAAGTTTGAGATCCACTGGCGCTGTGAGTGACTAACATTGTCATAGGCTGAGTGCAGATGTAGTTGACTTTGTCCGCATGGCAGTGGACGTTGCAGCCTGTTACTCTAGAGAGCTGGGTTTAAATAAAAGTTTGCGGTGAGGTCATTAATGAACTATCATGTGTCCCTGCATGATGATGCCCAATTGTCAGTTTTGTAGCCATTAGCCTTGTCCGCTCATGAGATCTGGGAGTGGAATTTGGATAGAGGGTGACTGGGGATGAGCTATGTGTGGGAAGCTTGTGCTGTTGGGCTGTTCCAGTGCTATCCGACTCTCTCAGAATTGCCAAATGTACCCGGGTATGCTAAAGAGACACAGTCTAAAGTCTGGATTCCAGAAACCCCACGAGTGTTGCTAGTGAAACTTTGAACACTGGCCTGGTACCTCTGCTCCACTGTCTAGTATCAAATGCAAACTGGAGGCCTTCTCTCACTGCTCCTTATTTGTCCTTCAGAGTTTTGAGTCCTCAGATGTGAGCTCCAACTTTGAATGAAAAGATTAGCCTCCATATATCCTTTATTGAAGTGTTGTCCCTCTGTCCTCTATAGAGTAAAATGTAAACTGGTTAAGGGCACACTGGAACTTAAAATCCTGAAGTGTTTGAATCAGAATGCAATAAACTCTTTCTGGATGTGCGGACAGTGCAATCGACTTAGTATTTGGCTTTCAACTGGACTAGGTGTTAATGGCTATTTACTGTAGCACCTCTTGAAATTCTTCTCCTAGCTTGCTTGCACCTGGAAGTTGTTTGCTGATGTGTCTGTATGTAAGAAAACAAGGTTTTCCTTCATTTCTGGTGAGTTTAATGTCAATGTTCTTCTGTCCTCTGTTGCTTTCAGAGATCGTAGATGGCAATGCAAAGATGACATTGGGCATGATCTGGACAATTATCCTTCGATTTGCCATTCAGGACATTTCTGTGGAAGGTAAGAGCCAGGCGTGTGCAAGCTGTGTCCTTGTCTTCTGCTTCATTGCTCTCCAGCACATTAGAGGGATCGGTGTAACTACAGCACAAAGAATGTACGATGGGGAAGATGGAACTGGTGCAGTGAATTGATACAGTTTTATGGTAATCCAGGACAGCTCATGCATCTGCAAGTCATGTTTCCAATGCACACTTTTTGCACAGCTGTCTGTTCCAGTAAATCACTTACTGTGCTTCTACTTCACTTGCTCTGTTGGCCGTAAGTGCTAAATACCTGCTCCATGTGAATCTGGGACTGCGGGGTGGGTCATCGATGTTCTTTTCTACACTGTTCTTCCCCTGTGCTGATCCAGATTTTGGGATAGTCTCTCCAACCACCTAGTGGTAATAGAAGGAAGATGAGCTTTTTACCCCGTACTTGCAGCTGTCCTGACTCAACACACCAACTGGAGACTGTCCTTCCTAGTTGGAGACAACCACGATGGAAAATAAACTGATATCACCCTGAATATGAATTGCAGTACTTGACTTGCATGTTTTTGGCCAGGTTGGCTTGTGACTCAGACACATGCTGCAACACTAACATTAAACGGGGTAGGTTGCACCCTTTACCATCTGTGGATAACTCTCAGTCATCTGTTGCACTCTTGTCTCGTGTTCTTGGTTTAAAACTCTACCCGGAGAGACACGCTCCTGGGCACAGTCCCTTAATTGCCCTGTGTCTTTTGCAGAGACCTCTGCCAAGGAAGGCCTGCTGCTGTGGTGTCAGAGGAAGACGGCACCCTACAAGAACGTCAATGTACAAAATTTCCACATCAGGTAACTGCTTGTCAGACCCCCTCTTAGCGAGTGCTCGACTCTGTCTGCTCCTTTACACGCTTCAGAAAGAGCTCTCCGTGTTGGCAGGCAGTGCTGCGTGTCTTGAAGACAGCAAGAAATAGCCCATTCCCTTGGCCTCAGAGGCATGTCCATGAAATATTCAATGGGCCTGCCATTAGGGAAGTGATGCTTTTAGTGCAGCTTGGCTGGAACAAAACCCCCAAATTCATGCATGTTTTGCTCTCGTTTAAATCTGCAATTCTAGCCATTGCTGCCTCTTATCTGGGCTGTTATTCTCAGGAGATCCTGGGGATCGAAGACCTGAAATGCCCATCTAAAGGAAGCATACAGTTAACTGTGCATAGTAATCAGTCCTGCTACTTCTAGAGGCATTAAATCAAGGTGAACTGAAAAAAAAATCTGTTGGACTCTAGTGTGTATTGGTGATCATTTTCTGTAGTGTATTATACAGATACATGTATTTAACCTCATACACTAAAGCTATCTAACTCTCTGATCTCTTTCGTAGCTGGAAGGACGGTCTTGCTTTCAATGCCTTGATCCACAGACACAGACCAGAGCTCATTGAATACGACAAACTCAGAAAGGTAAATCTCTGCAGTGGCCATGTTATCTTCTCTTCAGAAGCCAAGTTCTGTGCTACCTGACACACTCCAGGGAAACATGGATCCCACTTAAACTCTGACCCCCCTTGTAGCTGCTAGCTGTGTGTCTTATTAGAATGTGAATTCCATGCTAGAAGGCAGGATTTGCAAAGATCGTCCTGTCACATGGTAGTCTCTGTTCCATTCAGTGAGACAGGAATTGGAGTCTGGCAGGAAACGGTCGGCTTATGGGAGCAGGTGACTGAGGAACATTTGGGTCATTGGTGGAAAAGGTTAGACATGAATGCTTCAGCAAGTCTGCCTTCAGGAGGAAAGGGGGAAGATGTTAGGCAGCCTGCTGAACAGCCCTTGGAGCAGCAGTGCCATCTGTGTTAGAGGGAGCTTCCAGTGACTCAGGGTCATAACACCTTTTTACAACTGTCCTTTTCCCAGGATGATCCTGTGACGAACCTGAACAACGCCTTTGAGGTGGCCGAGAAATACCTGGACATCCCCAAGATGTTGGATGCCGAGGGTAAGCTTTCCAGACACTCACTGCAGTAACCACCTCGGTCAGTGGAAGTTTCTGCCGTTGCAGTGGAGATGACCCAGTCCCAACTTGCTTGTCAAGGCAAGAGGAAAGTGCATTTCCTCCATTGCTGCGTCACATAGGACTGGGCCTCAGGTGGTCTGATCTGACAGGGCAACCAGCCTGGCTTGTGTTTAAAAGTCAGAATTGGCCTTCCATAGAGCATTCACATCTCTCACCCATTCCATGACTAGGCTTGTCTTTGCAAGGCCACATAAGGCTAATCATGCAGCTTTGTAAACGCGTGCCACATCAGAAATTTGTTGTCAAATGCATCCTGCCTTTCTCTGTTTTCACTAGTAGTGAAGCTGTCCCAACTGGAACTAATTGCCCTCTGATACCTTGGCTGCTTCTAGCTATTCATTCCCATTTGTAAATGTAATGCTCACAGAACGTAGTGACCTTTCCTGCGTAGGACCATAGTGTGAACTGAACGAGAAGTGAGACCGGAATTGAGGAACCATGTGTTGGTTACTTTGGGTAAAAGTGCACCCCAGTTCCTGTTTTGTGTGGTGATAATCTCACTAGACTGTCTCCACCACTAAATCCCAGGGCCAACATTCCCTTTTTAAAACAGTCACAGAAACCGTAGCAGCTGCCCTCGGTAAAATGATTCATTCAGTACCAAATAGCTGCAAATGGCTTGTGTTTAGTCTTGGCTGACAAGCTTATCTTTCACGTTCTGTCGTATATCCAGGACAGTTTTGATGGCCTCTTCTGCCACCCAGATATTCTGGCACTTCTTTTTTTAGAGAGCTGCTTATCTACAGGACTACAGAATGGCGAAGAGCAGGTTTCTTGAGATGATGTGCCTTGGCCATCAAGTCTGACTCAGTGTGAAACCAGGCTCTCTCCACAAGGGCATTAACACTTATTGTTCGCTTGCAGACATTGTCAACACAGCTCGCCCTGATGAGAAGGCCATCATGACCTATGTATCCAGCTTCTACCATGCATTTTCTGGCGCGCAGAAGGTACCGGAGGCAGCTGTGTTCATCTCGCTATAACTCTTCGAACTGCGGCATCCTACACTGACCCGGTTTTTCTTGCAGATGGCAGTGGTCTCTTGCTGACTGGAAAGCAAATCTCAGCTAGTTCGTACATGCTCAGGGAGCTGTCCAGCTTCCGTGGCTCCAGCTATTGTGTAACACTAGAGGGACCAGAAAAATAAAATATATAGAGTAGGTGACGAGGGCATATCATTAGTGAGGGGAAACTATGTAGCAGTAAACAGTAGGAGAAATCAACTGTCCAGCCAAGAAGCTGAATCCCAAGACTGATAGCAGTGTCTCAGCTCAAGGGCTGCTAGCGGAGTAGAACTAGTCATCTTGGGAGAGTCTCAGACTTTAAGGGACAGGAGCTCTGAAGTGAGTGGAAAAGATTTAAAACAGCCCATTTGGCTGAGTCACGCTCCAGTTTAGGTTTGGATTCCAGTCTGAAGCAAGCGCTTGTTCCCCTTCAGCTGCATGCCAGAGGGGCTGGGAGGTTCCCACGCTGCTCTCTTCACTCTCCTCCCTTTCTTTCTGTGCAGATATTGTAGGCACTCTCAGGCCCGATGAGAAGGCTATCATGACATACGTTTCCTGCTTCTACCATGCTTTCTCGGGGGCTCAAAAGGTGAGCTTTTGGCAGGTGGAATTGCTTCTGCTTCTACGCATGTCTTGTCTGGTTCAGCTGCCACTAATCTTGCACACTGAGCAACTCACTGAGGCTTGTTACACATTAAGGGCTTATGAGAAATGTGGTGAGTGAAAACGGCTGGAATGATCACTGGCCACTGAGACTGGTGGAGAAACAAAAACGTAGCCCCTGGCAATCATAATAAATCTAGGGTGGTTGGTACATTGTACATAGCACTGCCCACTGAAGGGTCACTGCTTCCAGCAGCCAGTGGGGGTGAGGGGAGAAGTAGTCACTCATTTTTAATTGATCTTTTTACTGTCCTCCAAACACTGATATTAGGTGGGAGATCTTCACAGTAGCATCTTGTGGAGCTGGAGGGGAGTGAGCTGGCTTACATTATGGCAAGCCATGAGAATTACAGGGCTGCTTGCCATAATCCCCTGGCTGAGGCTTCTTTAACACACTTGATAGAAAGATGTCTAAACTCAAACTGCTGGCCCAACAGAAACTAAAAAAAAAAAAACTATTCCAGCTGGGGATGTGAGGAAGAGGCATAATTAAGTGCCCGAATAACAGCCCCCAGTGGCTGTTGTGGTGCAGGAAGGTAGCTGACAGAGTGCTCAGCTGAAATTAGCACCCAAGTATTTATGATCACAGCGGGACTTGAATCACTGGCATAATGAGCACAAATCTGGATGACTCCACTGACTTAATCAAATTTGATTCTGCATTAGGCTTTTCATTTCCCATGAAAATGCCATGTCTGTGCATTTGGCACTGCTGTCAGTTGATTGGCGCGTAGGATAGCAGCAGCAGCACCATCATTTGAAAGTCTTGGTGATGAGTTTAACCTAATGCATATCCTGTTTGCTTTCTCATCCCCTTCCTGAGCTGTGTATAGTTATTATCTTATCAAGAACCCTTATCACTGCTGTTAATATGCCTCTCATACTAGGCTCTGCAGCAAAAATAGTGCCAATCTCACTTGGCATCAGCATTTCTGTTAAGTGCTGATTTCCCTCGTTTAGCTAGAATATCCTTCTCAGCCCCATTTCATCTTAGATATTGCTGTTTTGGGGTGGTTGTCTTCCTTTGGCAATGGAGAATATCACTAGGAAGGTTAGGTTTAGGAAAACAGACTTGTTAGAGTTCTGTCAATCCAGACATTGCTTAAACACTCAGCTCTTTGAGGAGCGTACCTGACAATGCCCAGAACCATAATAGGTTAGCCTTGCTGTTACCCTCTGCTATTGTAGGGGAAAGGACAGATATTCTCTGAAACCAACATGGCTCTTTATGTAGACAACTGATTGGGAAGAACATTCTTCAGTGGCAGCTAGATACTGCCACTAGATGACTTTTACTATCATATTATTTTCAAGAGCATCTAAGTCCCATTTTCAAAAGTGACTTGGTTCTGAGGCCCCGACGTTCCTGTTAACTTTCAAATAGACTGTCTCCCAAGTGCCTAAGTCATTTTGGAAATGGGACTTATGCTCTCTGGAAAATCTTTCTAGCATTGTCCTGACTCACTATCATCTCGTTTGGGGTAAAAAGTCATTACACCTCTGGTTCTCGGAATCAAGCCTCTCTGTTAATATCAAATCTACTATGGTTACACTCTTTCTGGGACTCTGCTGACTAAAATCTGAAACTAGATTACAAGCAGGAATTTCTGTGCTTCTTCCGCTTTTCATGGTGTTCTTAAACTGTGGTTTTCCCTTCCTTCCCTTACCACACTAAATGCTTGCATCTTTTGTTCGCATTTAGAACACAAATGCAGGTCAGTCGGATTGTCTTCAATTGCTTGTGTAGCTGCTGTAGTTTGGACATTTGAGATGCATCTTTAATTGCTGATTCGCTTTAAATGCCATTTTAGTGCTGACTGGGCTTCAGGGGATAAATGAGCCGTTTAGATGCCTTGCTGCAGACCACGGGTGTCTGTCCGGCTTTGATTTTTAGAGAGAACTGTTGAGTAAACTCTTTGGGGCAGGGACCATGGTTGCCCTATAGGCTTGTACAGGCGCCAGCACCACTGGGGTCTTCTGATGCTACTGAACCAAGTTTTACTTGTTAAACCATTATTGGAGCAAGGCTGAAACTAGTCTCCGATCTGCCATCAGTAACAGAGGCCCAAGTACAGTTTAGGCGCCTGGCCATTATGCCCATGTAAAATGGCACTATTCTAGCTTGGTAGCGTTTCCTCCCGCCTTTTCACTGGTGTGAATGATTACATACCATACAGGGGAACAGAGCAGCAGGCTCTGAGGGTCCAGCCGGGGCTCAGACAGAACTAGATGCATTCCATTTCAAATGCAAGGCACCAGGCGTGCTACACCTGCCCAAGTTCTTGGACCAAAGATGGGGAGTAGTTTCCTTATTACTTGTTCCTCTAGTTCATAAGAGTCCCATTGTGCTGGGCACTTACAAACACAGAACAAAAGTGAAAGGCTGCGCCCCGAATTGCTGACAGCCTGAGACAATGGATGAATACGGACACCTGGCGGAGTACAAGGGAACAGTGACAGTATTAGTCAGCGAGATTGGCAGTGGTCAAAGCACACTAGTAACCTAACCATTCTCGTGTTCTGTAGGCATCCTGGCTTCCTTGAAATGCATTCTGGATTCGAATGGCTGTTCCCTTCGTTAGGAAGCGAGTTGCCCATAGTAGCAGATACTGAGCTAATCTGTTGTATAGTGTATGGAGGAGCTGGGGATGCTTACGAGGGCTATTTTATGCAAAGAGGAGTAGCCTGCATCTTGACTGCCTGTGAGTTCTGAAGCAGTTTTACAAAGCTGAAGGCAGAAGGGCAGAGCTGTACCTGATCAGTAAATTGCCTCAGCCACAGGCAGTCCGATGACTGATGTTTGACGGGTCATAGATTCTGAGGCCAGAAGGGACCTTTGTGACCATCTCATCTGACCTGTGTAACACAGGCCATAGAACAGGGGTGGGCAGACTACGACCTGGGGGCCATATCTGGCCCTTCAGATGTTTTTAATCTGGCCCTTGAGCTCCCACTGGGAAGCAGGGTCCAGAGCTTGTCCTGCTCTGGCGTTCCAGCCGGGGAGTGGGGTTGGGGGCTTGCCCCACTCTGCGCGGCTCCTGGATGCAGTGGAATGTCCTCGCTCCAGCTCCTATGCATAAGGGCAGCAAGGAGGCTCCATATGCCAACCCTGCAGCTCCCATTGGCCAGGAACCATGGTAAGCACTGCCTGGAGCCTGCACCCCGAGCCCCCCCACCACTGCCTGCCGCAGCCCAGATCCCCCTCCTGCCCTCGACTCCTCCAGCACAGAGCACCCTCCTGCACCCCCAGCCCCTCATCCACAGCCCCACCCCAGAGCCCGCATCCGCAGCCGAAGCCTTTTCTCCCACACCCCAACCGCCTGTCCCAGCCCGGAGCCCCCTCCCACACCCTGAACTCATTTCTGGCCCCACCCCAGAGCCCACTCCCCCAGCCAGAGCCCTCACCCCCTCCCGCACTCCAGCCCCCAATTTCGGCAGCATTCATGGCCCGCTATACAATTTCCATACCCAGATGTGGCCCTCTGGCCAAAAAGTTTGCCCGCCCCTGCCCTAAACTTCTCTATAATAATTCCTAGAGCAGATCTAGGATTCTGACCTAACATTTTTCACATGCTGCAAACGCTCATCAGCGCTGGATCCTGTTCAGCTGTAGGATGTGATTATTAAAGATCAGGATTAACTTAGTAAAGTGTAAAACTTTTATAGGCTGAAGGCATTAACCTTGTTTGTTAGCCAATGTTTGAGAAACACGTACTGGATATGTATTCCATCTGGACTGAAATGTTTCTGTTGAAGTCTGACCTTGCGTGTGTTAGCTAGCACTTCTCCCAGGCATCCCTGGGTGGATGTAATGTGTGAAATTCTGGCCTGGCCAGTGTGTTTTATTGTTCTTTGTCTGATCCCAATCTCTAGCAGCACAGCTGGCATGTTCTCTGCATCAGCTGGTATTTATTAGCTTCTCATAGCATGTGGTGGTTTTTCCAGTGTTCTTGTGTGTCGTGCTCTAATTCCAGTCCCAAGGCTGAGGTGGCAACGGATGTGTGCTGCATGTGAGCATGTCTAATACAGTTAAGTGGTACCCAGCAGTGTGAGGAGGAGAATCCAGACTGCTTGTCGCTTGTTTTGTTGCTAACGGGAATCAAACTTCTGCTGTCTAGTCTTTTCGGCAATTCGTTTCCCCAGCTCTGTTTTCCTCTCCCCATCCTCCTATAGACCCTCCTCACTATTTCTGTTGATGTCTGGCTTTCAACTCCTCCTCCTCGGACTCTTTCTCTGCTGCCTACGAGGTACTTGATCTCTTGACTTTCCTTCTTTGCATCTACGTATCCCACTCTCCTATCTAATCCACAGGAATTTCACCTTTCCCCACCTGCCTTGCAGAAGGAAGGCATGTGTACAGTACTGAAGGCTCCAGTGAAATCCCAGTCAGGGAACAGGGGTTTGTTTTCATTGACAAAGCGAAAAGATTGATAACCACGTGAATGCTTATGTCCTCAGTGCCGTAGTTCTGGGAAGACAGTAACCTAGAATGCAGCAGCTGAAATGCTGAGGGCCTTGACAAATAGTGAATTTTGGAGCTAAATCCTGAGTTTGTTAAGCATGAGGAGTCAATGGGTGTCAAATAAGGAGTGGAATACACAAAGTGGAGAGATTCTGACACTACCACAACACACTTACTTGGTAAAATACTAGTTTATGAACTCTGTGGTAGTCCAGCCAGTCAACACTCCAAGTGAGAATGCAGCAATCTGGTCTTTTATTGTTTTAGGGTGCAACTGACTATGTGCTCCATTCTTATAAACCAGGTGCGGTGCCTAGGGGAAGATATGGGAGTCTCAGATGCTGGGGAGGGGATCTGGGCGCAGCAGTGGGAAGGTTCCATGTCAGAGACTCTTTCAGAATTGCTGCAGGCTGGCGCCAGAGTCTTGCGTTGATGGGCAGATCCTCATTCCAGTAGCTAGCAAGCTGGGCTTTCACAAGGCTCTGGGGATGGGTGGCCTTGGAGATACAGGCACATGAGGAGCAGTCCTGAGATCTAGATCTTACTCCTTGCTTTGCCCCAGTCTCAATGGCATGTCGCTTCTGTTTCCCAGTCTATAAAATGGGCACATGCCTACCTAACTGGGGTGCTGTGCTCAAGTGCACATGAACATGCAGAGGGCTTAATCTTCCCCTCAAGGCAGTGGAGAGGCTCTGGTCAATAGCCATTCAGATATCAACTGCGTATGCTGAGCTTGGAAAAAAGCTTTGATCGGTTGGATCCATCCGAGCCAGAATTCCCAAACGCCGTTGGAGGCTCCCTGCTCTGTGGAGCAGACGTTTGGAAGCCACAAGCCTCAGCCGCTGGAGGAAAGATCTGGTGTTGGCAAAACACACCAGGGCAGCTCAGGAACCTACTTCCCAATTAGTCCCACTAGCACAGGCAATGCTGGTCTGGGCTGTGGGAGCCGGAGCTAGGGGAGCCTCCCTGGTGGGCGAGTTGCACTGTCATGGCGAGTTATGCAAGGGGCATCTTCTAGCTGATGAGGCCTCAGGGTAAATCTTCCACATGACATGGCAAGTGCTGATTAAACCTGTCAGCAAGTTCCTTTGAGGGGACTGTTCTAGCTTCAGAATGGCTTTCCTTTCCTCTGTGGGGGGGCTGGACAGATCATAACATTGCTAGCTTCTCCTTTCATGCATTGTCCTTGCTGCTCTGCTGCAAATGGCTCTAAAATCTACCCCTTTCCCTTTTGCCTCACTCCAGGCTGAGACAGCAGCGAACCGGATTTGCAAAGTGCTGGCTGTGAACCAGGAGAATGAGCACCTGATGGAGGACTATGAGAAACTAGCATCTGATGTGAGTCCCCCTGCCTTCTGGTCACTTCACTGAGTGGAGGGGAGCGCTGAGCTGGAGGCTGACAGGGAGCCTGGCGGTGTATTGTGGAGGGTGGCCTATGCTTTTTGGGATGTGAGAGATCAGGGATGTCAATGGCCGGAGAGACATGGCTCCCTGGTACATTCTGTGTCCGTTGGTACATTCCCCAGCCTGACTGCAGGTTCCCCCTTGAAGGGCCAATGATAGGTACATTGCTGCTGCCCCTCATGCTCCGCTTAACCTGAGTCTGCTCATCCCACAGCTGCTGGAGTGGATTAAACGCACTATCCCCTGGCTGGAGGACCGCGACCCACAGAAGACCATTCAAGAGATGCAGCAAAAACTGGAAGATTTCCGTGACTACAGGCGTGTCCATAAACCTCCCAAAGTGCAGGAGAAGTGTCAGCTGGAGATAAACTTCAACACTTTGCAGACTAAACTCCGGCTGAGCAACAGGCCTGCGTTCATGCCCTCGGAGGGCAAGATGGTCTCGGTGAGTAACGGTGTTTATCTGAAGCAATGAGGCACTGAGGGCAGGGAAGACACTTGAGGGGGAAGGGCAGAGCAGAAAAGGCCTTAGTGCAGCAGAGTGAGCAGAACTGAATTTGGCAGAGGTGAGGAGGGAGTGATCTGTACCAAAAGCTGCCTTGAGTCCGCTTACTAGCTCCTATTAACAGTCCAGAAGCAACTTCTTGGGTGACCTGCTTGCGGAGAACTGCAGCCAAATGTTGGACTCCTTGTAGGTGGTCCCTCCGTAGTCTGCACGCTTCCTGGCAGTGCTAACACAAGTGCCTGGAGGAGAAGGATTTGTGTGCTCATGCTGGAAGATTGAGGGCCAAATCCAGTTCTCGCCCACACCTACAAAACCCTTCTGGGAGTGCAGGGGTGTAAGCGAGGGCCCTCAGCAGTCAGCGATTCCCTTTGTGTGCGTCAGCTACTATTTCAGAGCCTAGTGTCTCCTCAAGGCCTGCAGCGTAACCGACCTTACTGCATACTCCTTGCCTATATGTCAGCACAGCAAGAACTGTGTGTGGATGGGTTAGCCCACCCAAGCTCGTGTGAATCCTGCTAGTGTGGCTAATGGTAGTGAAGACAGCACAGCATGAGCTGCGGCACAAGTAGAACAATCCCAGCATAGGCCCGAGTGCAGACTCTGCTTGCTCTGAAACCTGCGTGGCTCTGGCCTCACTCTCCTCGTTATCTCTGCTAGTCGGATTCAGGCAAACTCGAGTGGGCTAGCTCTGGCACTGCTTTCACCATGCAGTCGTACCCTAAGCCATTGGTTCTCAGCCACAGGTCTGGGCCCCCTGCAGTCCGTGAGCAGGTTTCCAGGTGTTAGACTCGAAAGCTCCACCACATAGGACTGAAACTCATGGGGCTGCAGCTGAAGCCTGAGAAAGAAAGAGGTTGAGAAGTCTTGCCCTAAGCAGTGAGATCTGAGCCCCATTTCTCAGCTGTATGTGCCAGAGATGCGTACGCTCTTTTGTTCCTGGTAGCAAATACTTTGTGGCATTTAACTTCCGCCAATAGCTAGTGGTGTTGCTGGGCTGCCAGTCTCCCTAGGGTTAGTTATCACATATACGCATGCATATGGCATGCAAAAAGCTATTATAATGGAGATGGTGTTAACATCCAGTATGGGAAAGGGAAAACCTGATGCTGTCACCCTGGAAGTATGGGCCATACATAGATTCTAAGGCCAGACGGATCCATTGTGATCTAATCTGACCCCCTGTATAACACACAGAGAACTGCCCCAAAATAATTCCTAGAGCAGATCTTTTAGAAAAACAGCCCGTCTTGATTTAAAAATTGTCAATGATGGTTAATTACTCGTACTGTTAAAAATGTACATCTGAATTTGTCCAGCTTCAGCTCCCAGCCATTGGACTGTTAGATCTTGCTCTGCTAGACTGAAGAGCCCATTAAATATTTGTTCCTCAAATATGTTCCCCATCGTTGAGATTCCCCTTAGGTGCTTCATAATCTTGCTGGCAGTCTGACACAGCCCTTTCTTGCTCTAAATGTCTTATTTTCTATGCTCACCCCCACAGGACATTAATAATGGCTGGCAGCACTTGGAACAGGCGGAGAAAGGCTATGAAGAGTGGCTGCTGAATGAGATCAGGAGGCTAGAGCGACTGGACCACTTGGCTGAGAAGTTCAGGCAGAAAGCCTCCATCCACGAGTCCTGGACTGAAGGTAGTCACCTCTTTCTGAGGCCAGGGAGTGGATGAGGGAGGGTGATCTAGATCTGGCAGAGGAAAGCTAGAGTAACCTTTTAAAGCAGGCTGAATGGCAGAAAACAGTTGCTCCTCTGGCTCTGATAGCATGGCCCAAGAGACGGAGACCTGAACCCTAGCAGGGGTTGGGAGATCTGAATTCTGATTCTGTACCACTGGCTGCATGTCACTCCTTGGGCAAGTCACTTGGCACTCAGCCCTCCATTTCTAGAATAGGGAAACTGATCCTTTTGGTAGTTTTGAGGTCTGGAGATGAAATGGCCCTAGGATTGGTACTAGCTGCATTAGCAAGTCACTTTGTCCAGTCCAGCTGCCAGCATTATGGAGCCGTTGTACTGTACTGCAGCTTCGCCGTGTTTCCAGACAACTCTCTGGGCACTGGGTGTGTGCGCGTGGGAGTAGTTTAAGAATAGAAGCTACTGCTCTGTACACAACTCCTCACCACAGGCAAGGCCAGGAAATCATTTGTCCTGTGTTTTGAATGCTGAATGAGCACTCCAGGTGTGGTTGGCCCCTGAATTAAAGCTGACAGGTCCCCGAATGCATAGGCAGTGCTATTCTTGGCAGCTTTGTGGTTTTGTGCAGGCGTTTTCAGATGGGACAGGGTGAAGTTTAGACACTAACAGAAGCTTTACTTTCAGCAGAAGCTGTCTGTTTAAATGGTCCCCTAGCCAGTCCCAGAAGCGAATGCAGTCAGGTTAGCTGTTGTCCTCTTCCTCAGAGGCCATGCCCTTTGACGCAGACACTGTGGCTTGTTTACAGTTTGCTCAGGCGTTTGTCTCCCCTCTCTAGCCAGATGGCTAAACGTGCCGGCTAACCCTCCGAGCCTTCCAATATGGCAGCTGCATCTGATTCCATAGAAAATACAGTAATCCCCTCTCTGTATGAGAAGGAATGTTCTCATCGCCCAGGCTGGGAGAATACCACGCGGAGCATTAAGGGGAGAAAGGGGCTTGCTCTCTCTTTGGGAGCGGTGCTTGCAGCTACTTAAGCTGATTTTGCTTTTCCCTTCTTAAAAACATGGTTGCAGTAACTGAATTCGTAGAATGGATACATATAGTGCTGAGGTCCCTATGGGCAGAGATGGGGGACCCTGGGGTGGTGAGGAACAGGACTGATGCATCAGGCAGGGAGTCCGCTTTTTGGAGCGGTGCTGACGGGAGAGTGCAGGATAGCTGAAATGCTGCTTTAAGGTGCGTCAGTTAAATGGCAGTGTTGTGCCAAAGTGGTATCTGACTGGCACTGAAGCTTCCTGTAAGTTGCTATTAAACTCCTCCTCCCCTGGAGAAGCTGGCATGGGCTGGGGCAGACAAGCTGCTAGATTTGGGCTCTGTTCCTGTGGCAGAACTGGCCTCCATGATGACTAACTTGCCCCTTGGTCCTCAGCACTGTGAAGTGGATTTTCTGTTACCTGTAGTAACTTTCCTTATTGGAACCTTGCTGCATCCTGCCAGTTCACAGGAGGTCAAGTACACTAGCCTCCCCCCACTCTGGTCCTCGACTGCTTGGACAACGGAGACCCTAGTCCCTAGCGTTCCCTCGTCCTAAAACAGCTTTGCATGCTTTGCACAGCACTGCTGAAATGCAGCCAGCTCTGGGGTTGAGGGCAGCAACAGTGAGATGCTCCGCATGCTGCAGACCCCTTCTAGTATCTGGTAGATCTGTGGTTTAAAACAGCCGTTCCTCTCTGTGGATTGGTGAGAGGGCTCAAGTGGAAGCTGGCAGTTTGGGTGAGGAGGAGCAAATGGAAAAAGTTCTGATTATATTTCCCTCACTTTGTCATCTTATGGGGTGGAGCGGGGGGGCTGGATGTGAGCCAGGAGACAATTTAGGTTCCTTTCTTCTGCCAGTCAAATGTAGACAGCTGGGGCTACTGCAGGTCTTCAAAACCTGGCTGAGAAGGCATATGCTGTCTGTCAGTTTGTCTGATGGCTCAAGCTTCCAACAAGCTGGCTGGCTCCTCCACAGCTGGGCTTATTTTTGGTCTTGTCCTTTGTCACCATCCCAGGTGAGGGCCCAGGTGTTTGTCAGCCTCACTGCAGATTCCTGATCAGCAGCTGTGTAGCCCGTTTTGCTGCAGCAAAGGATAGGGACTAGTCAATTACCAGCCACACCCTGCTACCTCATCCATCAAAGTGGAGCCCCAGGAGCTAAGTTACCCTGAGGTACTGAGTCCCTGAATGGCAGCTCTAAGGGCGATGGTTCTTTGAATCCTGCAAGCAGTGGGGCTTGGTGCTAAAGATGCCATTTTACGATCCCAGAATAAAGCTGTCAGTGCTCAGTAATGTTTGGGGATCTCAGAATGTAATCCCATTTGTGTCACTGGACTCTGCTTAAAGTCCTTGTTCCCTGTTGTAAAGATCCTTGCAGGATCCCATAGATCGGTTGTCCCCTTCCTTAATGCAGCATTGTATGCTGGAAGCATGAGAAGTAACGTCCCTTTGGAAGACAGGAGATGTAGATGCCTGCTCTCGTGGACTAGGGCCTGATACTGTGCTCTCCAGAAAGCAGTCAAGCTCTGAAAATGGGGCACTTTTCAGAGGATAGGTGCCCCTCCTTCAGGGATCAGAAGAGGACAGTAACTAAATTATAATTACATTAGTATTGTCTGGAAGCCTCAGCCAAGACCAGGACCCCATTGCTTGCAGTGCTGTCTGTGCACATAGTGAGATAATCCCTACCCCTAAGAGTTTAGTCTAAATAGGCAAGATAGACAGATGGTGTTGGGGGGAAACTGAGGCACGGAGAGGGTCTTGATTTGGTCCTGGGCACCCAGAAAGTCAGTGGCAGAGCCAAGAATCAAACTCAGGACTCAAGTCCCCGTTGTGCTCTCGCCACTAGAGGCACTACCTCTCCTGCAGATGCTGGTTATGCTAATAAGCAGTTCTGTGCAGCTACTTCCTGCCTGCCTCTGCACAGAGCAGCCTGGGAGCCATTAGCAGAACCAGATCCCGGCCACTGCCAGAGGGCCCAGGCCGGCTGCTGGCAGCACCTCCCAAGCAGAACATCTTGGGGAACAGCTGACTGGAACCAAAAGGCATTTCAAGCTGAACAGACTCGGCACTCCCAACTCAAATAGCTTTTAGATTAACACAAAAGCACCAATTATGTGGTAGGTTGCCAACAAATGTGACTTGCTAGCCAGACCCTGATGCTGGGGAGTGCAGGGGGTGGATGGAAGCTTGCCTTCCAGAGCAGGCTCTCTCTCCAGCTCCAAAATGTGCCAGGAGGAATAAAGAGCATTAAGAATATGTAATCAGCTCCATTGTCTTAGTTCATGGCACTTTAATTACACCCCAGTCTGATTCGTCCTTGTGCAGGCAGGCAATTTGGAGCACACTTCCTCCGTCTGGCTTCATGCTGCAAGCTTCTCTTTGACAGGGGCTATGGAAGGAGAAACGGGGGGTTTCAGCTTCTTCTACTGGCCATGGGTGTCTTACCCTAAGCACTGAACTGCAGTGTCCCCATGAGCGCAAGTAGAAACTAACCAAAGTGAGGCAGGGTGCCGTGTTAGTGACCCTTCATCTTCACACCCTCGCCTCACAGTAGCTGTGCTGCAGAACTCGTTTTGTGCCAATCCCCTTCGTTTGGGGGCAGGCCTGCACTTCGCTGACCTCCTGGCCAGTCTCCCCGTCATTTGAACATCACTCTGTTATCCTGTCTTGCATCTGTCAAAACTGTAAACTTTTCAGGGCAGGGGCCATGACACTGCGTGGCTGCGACTGCTTCATTAATATCCTGCAGTGGCCCTGCCATAAAATGGGTGAGCTCTTCACTGTGAAATGTGAGTGGGTGGGGCTAGAGTATGTAGGGACGAAATCTGTTCGGGCAAAGGTGGCGCAGATGGCGGGATGCTCTGTCCGTGCTAGGGCCAGCTGAACCAGGGAAGAGCAGGATGGGGTGGGAAACTGCTGCCAATTTCCCACCCTCTTCTGCAAGCTCCTCATTCTGAAGGTGGAAGGGGGAGGGGTCAGGACCACAAGGCAGAATTATTCCTCGTTGTGGTGTCTGACCATGGGCAGTTCCACGTCTCATTCAAATGATGCAATGTGTCTGGGCGGCAGACCTGCCTCTGAAACCCTGCTGCATCCCTTCCCTCCCTCCGCCACGCTCATGATGTCTTTTGAACAGCATGTGCTGCTGCTTGTTTAGTAACTACCCTGTTCCCGGTGTATCTCTGGTGCTTGTCCAGCTGCCGCACCCTGCTTCTGCACTGTGGATTGGGGTGTAACGGGCTGTGCTCCTCTCCACCCCCAGGGAAGGAAGCCATGCTGAGGCAGAAGGACTACGAAACCGCCACCCTGTCAGACATCAAAGCCCTGATCAGGAAGCACGAGGCCTTCGAGAGCGACCTGGCAGCTCACCAGGACCGCGTGGAGCAGATCGCTGCCATTGCCCAGGAGCTCAAGTACGCCAGCCTTTCTCCCCTGGTATTCCACGGCGGGGGTGCCAGAGACCCTGCCCCCTTTGGCCCAATCCTCAGGGTATTAAGGCTCCTAACTTCCACTGAGTCCACGAAGGTTGGGGGCCTAAACACCTCTGAGGATCTGGGCCTTAGTACGTAGCCAGCCTTACTCCTAAAACAATGTCAGCACAGCACCATCAAACTCCAGTGTAGCCACCTCGGGGTGGAAGACAACAGTACCCTGCAGACAGCGCACAAAGACATACCCCAGCTCTTGGTGTCCTGTGGGGGGTTTGTCCAGATAGAGCTGTCAAGAGCTGTCACATCCATCTCACCACAAAAAGCCCCACACAGTCCAGTGCACGGATCTTGTTCTGCCTGTCCCACCCCTGATCTATTCTGCTCCACTTCCCCCTTTGTCGATCCTAGAGTGTGATCTTTCTTAGCCCAGGCAGTGTTGCCCTGAGAGCCTTTGTGCTCTGAGCAGGCCGCCTGTACCCCATCTGCAGCCACTCTGGCTCAGGCTTTCAAGCCCTCTTGGTGGTTTGCTGTGTACCCATCTTGCACTGGCAAAACATTGATATGAGCAGAACCCTCCTCCAGTGAGGGGCCGGGACAAAAAGACACTGTACGATAATTTTGGCGGAGTTAAAATAGTTTTTATAGGCTATGTCATGATCCTTTTTTCCCCAAGAGGACCTGGCTTTTGCAACTGGACTGTTAGGAGCACCTCTGTTTGAATGGGGTTCTAATAGGGTTGTTCTCCCCAAAATACACACAGTACCCCCATTGTTCTGTCCCCATCCCCTCCCCTTCTGTAAGAATGCAGTTATTGTAAGAGATTCCAGCGAGCTGCGGTCTCTCTTTCCAGCCAGATAAACTTGTGCACAATTAGTACACTGAGAGGGCAAAGCCATGAATGGAGCCCTTATTCCAGCGGCCCGAGTGGCAGAGAACCTGGAAACGGAGATGTGTGGCTTGGAGCATTACTTAATGGAGAAAGCACCCCAGTGCAGAGCCCACGGAGGGGGGAGAGAGCAGAGGCGGCTCAGTTTCCTGAAGCATAGTCTATTCCCATGCACATTGGGCTCCTTGGACAAGCCACCAGGCTGCGTTCTATAGCACACGGTTCATCAGAAAACGGGAGTGCTCTGGAGTGACTTGCTGTCCTCCTGCCTTTTCAGCTGGGCTTTAGTCACTCTCCCAGGGGTGCTTTTAAAAACAAAGCTTTCCCTGCTAGCTCTGCCACTGTCCCTCGGTCTCCAGGACGTTCCAGTCCCCATTTCTCATGCAGCTTTAATCTCTCCTCCGGCCCTCCCTTTGAAGCATCCTGGACATGCAGCAACTTGTAGCCGTCCAATGGCACTTTTAGAACTTAATGTCTTGGGCAGGTTGAGTCGTGCCATCGTGGGGGCAGGGCACGGCCCTGGCTAACTGCTCTGTGGGGAGCTGGGGGACTTTGACCCAGCAAAGCTGCTAGGTCGTTGTGCGGCTTAACCTCCCGTTTACTAACTGGCCATGCTGAAAGCAGCTGTGGTGCAGCCTGCCTCCGAAGAGCAGTCGCTGGGTATGTCTACACCACTCACGGCAGGGCGTAGAGCACGGGCACTGCGCACTCCCAGCACAGGTATAAATAGCCACGTAGCTGTGAGGTACTGCTTACACCGTGTTCCCAATCTGGCTCTCTCCACGTCCAAGCTCTCTCCCCTGTCTACGCTGCTGTTTTTAGCAGTGTTCCCCAGCTTCCCTGCCAGAGAGGCGACAGCGGCCAAAGGTGTTGGCAGCTCTCTGCTGCTGCCTCCCCTGGCCAGAGCCTTCACTACTGTGTGTAGCTGCACGTAGCAGTGTGGACGCAACCTGCTCGTCACTGGGGTGTGTGGCTACGTGTATCCTGCGTGCTGCTGTCAATATAGACAAGGCCGCTGTGGTGGGATCTCTGTGAGAGGAGGCTGGTGGTAGCTGGGGGCGGTTCTTGCCTCTGCCACCCTTAGGCACATCCCTGTAGCCTTCCCCCAGATTCCCCAGCCAGCTAGGTTTTGCAGTGCCCGGGCTGGGAGGCTGGAGTTGGAGAGGAGCCAAGCCATACAAAGGTCCACGAAGAAATGAGCTCCTGGGGAATGTCAGACTATTTTAGCATGCAAATTACTGCATTATGCAGCCCCACATCAATTCTGATCTGTACTCGGCCAGGTCCAGGGTCACCTAATACCTGTGTCCTTCCCCCTCCACTCCAGTGAGCTGGATTACTATGACGCCCCCAGCGTGAACGCTCGGTGCCAGAAGATCTGTGACCAGTGGGATGCTCTGGGGTCCCTGACCCACAGTAGGAGAGAAGCCCTTGAGGTAAGCAAATGTCTGCCATGTGCTGGCTCTGTGCTCAACATCCCAGAGGCAGAGAGGAGGAAATGGTGCTGAGGCCTCCTGGGGGGAAATTCATCTGTATTTGTTCCTAACTTAGCTTTGCCCTGTGTGTCACCCTTGCAGAAAACAGAGAAGCAGCTGGAGACCATTGACCAGCTGCACCTGGAATACGCCAAGAGGGCAGCGCCGTTCAACAACTGGATGGAGAGTGCCATGGAAGACCTCCAGGACATGTTCATTGTCCACACCATAGAGGAGATCGAGGTGGGAGAGGCCAGGCTTGCCACAGATCAGCTGGTGGTCCAGTGAAAGCAAAGATGCTGCACTCTGCAGTTTTCCCCTAGGTCTAGGAGGCTGGTTGGGCTGACTGTACAGAGCATGTGCTGCTTTTTAGAGAGGCACTTTGGGGTTTTGTTGCTACTCGGTTTCACTGCCAGATTCTCGGGCATTAGCCTCACGCTGCTGCAGTTAGGCTGGGTTGCTGGAATCCAGAGCATCTCTTTTCATTGAAAAGAGATTCAGACATTTGATCTTGGATAAAATCTTCTCACTCAAAGCTTGTGTTGGTCCCAAACTCCCAGACACACGTGGAATGCAAGATCAGCACTTTGCCAGGCAGCAGGGGCTCACCGTACCAGGTGGGGTTGAGCTCACAAAAATTCTCTCTCCATCTTCTTGGTTTTCAACCGTTTGTCTAACTGGGATCCTGTGTCTTCCAGGGCCTGATTGCAGCTCACGATCAGTTCAAATCCACCCTGCCGGATGCTGACAAAGAGCGCGAGGCCATCCTGGGCATCCAGAACGAGGCTCAGCGGATTGCGGACTACAACAACATCAAGCTGTCTGGGAACAACCCGTACACGTCGGTTACCCCGCAGATCATCAACGCCAAGTGGGAAAGGGTGGGTGCATGCTGCGGGGTGATAGCAGGCCCATGCTCTGCTGCCAGGGTCGCCTGGAAAGGCCCCGTTTTACAATCCGCTCGTGACAGAAATGGGCCATTATTGGCTTTGATTGTAAGAGGCTGCAGTTGTCCCAGGCTGCCTGTTTAGAAATGGCCAGAACTACAGGCCTAGCAGCTGCCTTGGAAAAGTGACCAGGTAAAACAGGGGATGTCCAAGGAATTCAGACTAAAATTGACACACACACACCCAGCTTGATCCTTCTCACATGGGGAGTGCTATGGACAGTCACCCTCAAATGGTTCCTCTAAAACTTCCTGTCCCACTTGATGGCAGCCATATTTCCAGCTAGGAGTGCCTGAGCACGGTTTGGTGCTTATTGTGGCTGATTTAGAAGCAGCAATACCCTTGCTGTGGAGCAGCAGTTTTCAAACGATGGTCTAAGGACCACAGTGCTGGGGTGACTCTCACTGCTGGCTCTGCCTCCTCGTGGCAAGCAGCTGCACTGCATTTGAGACCCCCAACATGTCTCTAACACTGCTATGCCACGTGTGCAATGGCTGTTGTGGCCATACGGATCACGGCCGCGAGCAGGAAGGGAGATGTGACTGGGAACAGCAGAGGTGCCATGAAGCTTTGCTGTAGAGCAGTGGGCATGTTGGGAGCAGGTGCTTTGTCAGGATCTTACTGCACAATTCAAACAGTTGCTCTGTGAGCGGCGTTTCACATGTTTCACGTGATGACTGCCTGGCCGTCAGTGGCCGTTACAGCTGAACTTCTCCCTGCTGACAATCTGTCTGCTCTCCTGCAGTGTGAAACTTGGATCCACAGGACTGTCAAGGGGCCAAGGCCTGGGCACATCCCTCAGCCAGGCAGGCACTTGGCAAATGCTGCTTCTCCGGCACTGACCAATGCAGAGATGGATCAGTTTCATGGGCGTTCCTTGTTCCTCACAGGTTCAGCAGCTGGTGCCAAAGAGGGACCATGCTCTCCAGGATGAGCAGACCAAGCAGCAGTCCAATGAGCACTTGCGCCGGCAGTTTGCCAGCCAGGCCAACATCGTTGGGCCCTGGATACAGACCAAAATGGAGGTAAGAGCTCAGTTAGCAAGAACTGCTTCCAGCTGCGAGGCAACCAGAAACTCCATCCGCTGATTCCTGCGTGCAGGCTTATTAGGCCATTCCTGCTACCCAGCAGCACTTGAACTGGAGAATGACCCAGCTGATTGTCGATTTGCATCCTCTCAACATTAGAGTTAAAGTGCCACCTAGTGTCCAAACAGCTGCATTCAGAACCATTGTTACCCCACGGGAGCAAACCGGACTGACCTTGTCCACCTGCCTCCGGCAGGATCCTACTGCAAAGAAAGCTAAAACTCCCTCTTCACTGCACCTAGCCAGTTCTGTGCTGCCTCATCCCAACTGTGCCAGGAAGAAATGTCCCTGCTTGCGATAGCATGGCTGCTTTCCCTTATACTGCGCATTTAGGGCACACCTATTCCTATATAAAATCGGGTGTGTATTTAAAGCACTATAGCTATTCCAGAATGAGAGACCACCCCCGGGGTTTTTTCATGATCCCTATTCTGGTCGGTTTCCCCAAATAGCAAAGCCCTAAACTTGACCTGGGTTAGCTCTTTTTATATTTCAGTTCTCTGATCTCCCAGTAGTGTCTTGAGGTGCCATATAAATGCAAGTTATTTCCTGGCCTTACAGTGCTGTGAGAAGGGGACAGTATGTGCAGCTCCCATCTTACTCGATAATCAGCTCCCTGTAGTCTGTCTTTGTTCAAACGAGTTCATATTCCCGTGAGTCCTGCAGAGCCAGCCCATCTACGAACAAATGAACTGGATTTTCTTCCTGTTCCCTGAGCTGCATTGCTTCCTGATTTCCAGCCAGATACACCCCTGCATGCTCCTTAGAATCATAGAAGATTAGGGTTGGAAGAGACCTCAGGAGGTGTCTAGTCCAACCCCCTGCTCAGAGCAGGGCCAATCCCCAACTAAATCATCCCAGCCAGGGCTTTGTCAGGGCTTGAAGGCAGAAGGGCTGCACAGGTGCCACAGAGGGCAGAATTTGGCTTCAAGCCCTTCATTACTGGTATGAGAGCAGGAACCCAGCTTGGTTCTCGGAGGGTGCCAGGCTGAGTCTGCAGGGCTGGCCCAAAAAGGGCATTGATGAGTACACCATGGAGCAGAGCTCAGAGATGTCCTGTCATGGAAAATGACCAACTGTTTTCCTTCCCCTTCCCAGGAAATAGGGCGCATCTCCATCGAGATGAATGGCACGCTGGAGGACCAACTGAATCACCTCAAGCAGTATGAGCAGAGCATTGTGGACTACAAGCCCAACATTGACCTGCTAGAGCAGCAGCACCAGCTCATCCAGGAGGCACTGATCTTCGATAACAAGCACACCAACTACACCATGGAGGTAGGGTCAGTGCTTAGCCTGCAGCCAGAGCACCCTGCACAGCCAGCCATTGCCTGTTAGCTAGCACGCAGTGCTCAGCGCTGTTGTCCTGCCACAGTAACCACCACTCAGGTAAAACCCACAGCAGTCTGCTTTAAAGATCAGGGTGTTAAGCCAGGTCCAGTTTGGGTGACTATCTTCTGCCCGCAGTTGTGCATCAAACCAATATTCTCCTTCCCATCTGTGTGATCTTTATATGTTGCATTTAAGTGTAAAAAGCTCCATATAAATGCAAAGTATCTGCGTTAACCTGGCACATCAGGTGCTGTTAGCTAGAGGGGGGAATCTTTCTTTAGGCATTGGAGCCAGTGTGTAACATGCTTCCACCACTGCCAGCATAAATCGGCCCTTTTAGAGCTGTGTAACTGGTGCCCCTTTGAAGAGGCTCCCAACTTCTCTGGGGTATTGTCAAGTCTCGTGGAGCTCGGTACCCTATTAACTGTCTCTCTCCTTGTGACTCAGCATATTCGCGTTGGCTGGGAGCAGCTCCTCACCACCATTGCCCGCACCATCAACGAAGTGGAGAACCAGATCCTAACCCGCGATGCCAAGGGAATCAGCCAGGAGCAGATGCAGGAATTCCGGGCTTCCTTTAACCACTTTGACAAGGTAGCCAAGGGCCCCTCAGATGTGGCTCCCAGCTGGGTGTGGGGCCAAAGGCAACTAGGGTGCTAATGCTGCTGGTAGCTGCCGGGCTTGGTGTCACCTCTTCCCCTCTTACGTGTTAGTCTAGTGCTTGCTAATCCCAGGAAAAACAACAGACCCCTCCAACTTACTCACTGACCACCTCTAGTACTTCAGCAGGAAGGAAGATTAGGTTGGGGGGGGGTTGTCTTTTTAAAAAGGGAGACGGGAATCCCAGCTGTGCAGGAAAGACGAAACTATAGGCAGCTGTTCTTCCATGAAAGAGAAGTGGGAGGTGCCATTGGCTTGGAAGAGAGGCCAGGCAGAGAACTGTCCCACCTTTGTCCTCTCTAAACAGAGTCACGGTGCCAGCTTTAATTGCTCCAGCACCTGATTCAGCCTCTACTGGCCCCCAGTCAGACTCTGATTTTGGAGTTGCCCTGGTACAAGTGAAGGAGACTTGTTCATAAGGAAGTGGCTTTAGAGCTTTCCTCCCCGGGAGCCGGGCATGTTACAAGAGCTCCAACTGTCAAACTAGAGAGCAAGGGTCAATGTCACAAAAGTGCCTAAATCCACTTTCCAGAAGTGACTTTAGGAGCATGAGCCCAAATGAGTTTCAATGAGACTTAGGTTCCTAAGCCACCTGGGCACTTTTGAAACCATTCTCCCAAATGCCATGGCTGATGGATCCATCACGACACTGTTGCCGTCTCCTGAGGGTTTAGCTCTCGTTGGGCCCCATCAGTGCAGGTGTGTGTTGCAGAGCCACATGGGCCGAGGCTCTCGGGGGAGAGCATGCATTGGAGCTAATAGAGCATTTTATCCATTGCTTTCATAGCTGAAGTGCTAGCTGTTGGCTACCTTCCTGGGGTAGGCCTCTCTTGGGCATAATGCCTAAGGATGTAGCATGCTCCTTCTGCATGAAGCAGGCTGCATCTGGGATTACAAATTAGAAACAAGCTTAGTCTTAAACCCCTTCCCTCCTGAAGCAGAGAGTTGATTTCAGTTCAACTAACGGTGTATTTTTTCCCTTCTCCCTGCCCTCTCATGTGCATGTTGTTCCTCCCCACCCCAATGTGCATGCTATCGTCTCCGTGAATTCCGGTGCGGCCGCCTCGCCACGCTCTGACCCCCCTCCATCCTGCATGTTGTGTGGTTCCCCAACGGCAGGACCACGGCGGTACCCTGGGACCTGAGGAGTTCAAAGCCTGCCTCATCAGCTTGGGATACGATGTGGAAAATGACAGACAGGTACCGAGCATCATTACTGCACAGCCTGCCACTGATAATTCAATTAACGTGATCTTCTTTCTCTCTTCCTTCACCACATTCTTTGCTCCTCTCCTATGCTCCTCCAACCATTTGTGTGTATTCAATTCTGACGTTCAATCTCCACTCCTCCATCACCTGGTCACGTGCGGCAATTTCCACAATGCCGTCTTAAACTAAACTTCTCTCTGCCTCTCTCTCCCTCCATGGGGCCCTTTCTTCTCTCTCCCCACCCCTCTGCCTTCGTGTCTTTGCATGCACCGTCCATCTGCCCCTCTCCTCCTCTGTCATGCCCTCGGAATAGAAGCGCACAGGAAGCATGGACACAGATGACTTCCGAGCTCTCCTTATCTCCACAGGATATAGCCTGGTATGCTATCCACTAACTTGTTCCTTTCTTTCTCTCTGATCTTCTCTTATGGCATGAACCTCAAGCCGTGCTCTTGCCGAAGTGCGGCACTAATGCACTCCACGGTGACAGACTTACTTCTGGGGCATTGACCGTTAAAAGGCAGCTCTGCTGAGAGGTGGCAGTGTGACCAAAGGCCTTCTCTCTGGGTTGCCCACTTTCACCTGCTGAAATAAGTTTTCACTGCTCTGCAACTACTGTCAAGCCAATCTGGAACCTCCCACTGCCTTCTGCAGTATGATGCTCAGCGGCGAAGTTTCCTGTTGAGTGTCCCAGTGATGGACGAGGAGAGCCCAGCTAGGTTTTCAGATCCCAAGTGGAACTGGCAGCATCCACAAGTTAGGAAAATCTTCTTGTAAACTGAGCTGCTTTGCTCAGGGAATGAACACGAGAGCCCACACTGCAGCTTAGTCATGCTCTGATCTAGCTTGGTTTAAGGTGTCTCTGCTGGGAGGAATTGATGCTTCCATCTTCCCATGCATTGAGGATAGACATTTGAATAGAACTGCTCCTCCCAGGCATGTGTACTGTGCAGCAGGTCCTGGTCAAACTTCTGCTGACTCATTAGATGGGTGGGAGAGTCCTGGTCCCTGGGGTGCAGACCCAAAGTGGGCCTGGCTCACTGCCAGCTGTTCCTTGCTGAAGATCTCCTGTGTACTGTTCT
Organism: Chelonoidis abingdonii; assembly: GCF_003597395.2. NCBI lineage: Eukaryota > Metazoa > Chordata > Testudines > Testudinidae > Chelonoidis > Chelonoidis abingdonii. Next base: position 2,963,707 of record NC_133779.1, read on the forward strand.
CAAGGGTCTGCGCCCAGGCAAGCTGCACAACGCATGTATAAACTGCCAGCTATCACTTTCCTAGCCACGAGGACCCTAGTCCTGATGGGGGTGGTCAGAGTGGGTGTGAGAGCAGAGCACGCACCCAGTGATGAGTTCAAACCAGGCTCTCATGAGAGTACTGCTTCTGCCTCTGTTAGCTGGTGCGCTCTAGCGTGGAGCAGAGAATCGGAGTGGCATTTGTGTCCCCCAGTGCCTCCGTATGAAGAAGAGGGTATAGCCAGAGAAAGCTGTGAGGCCTGTAAAAGCAGATTACAGAGGGGCATGTGCTTCCCGTTGCTAGTCGGGGAGTGGGGGCCAAATGATTCCAGCTGTAAAGGAGCTGGGGTGCAGATGGTGACTCTCCCGTCGTTCTGTGCCTGGAAAGATTAATGTTGTTGGAGCGGGTCTTGCTGCCCAGGCATAGGGGCTCTGTGGGCTGCAGGAGGCTCAAAGAGCTCCATCCTGGAGGGTCTGCTGTTTTCACCCCCACCAGGTGTGTTCAGCGTCACCCTTTCAAGCCCCACACCTGCAGCCATGCCTGAGCTGGTCTCTGAATGTCCATTAAAGCTTCTCCTCCTGCCTGTGTAGGGAGATGCCGAGTTCAACCGGATAATGAGTGTTGTGGATCCCAACAACAGCGGGATTGTGACCTTCCAGGCCTTCATCGACTTCATGTCCAGAGAGACGACTGACACAGACACAGCTGACCAGGTCATTGCCTCCTTCAAGGTCCTGGCCGGAGATAAGGTGAGCTGTGGCCGCGGGAGACAGCTGGGGGTGTGTGCTCCGGGCACGTGCTCCAAGTCATGGCCTTCCTGCAGCTGTCCTGAGGCCGATGCTGGAGTGGGAGAGCAGAGGGGTGGGGACGGTTGTATCACTGAGAGGGTACAGAAGCTATGCTGGGGGCAGGGAAGACCTCTGGCAGCTCCTAAACCCTTTCCTTGGTAGCAAAACTGAGCAGCAACAGGTGCGTAGTAAGAAGCCTCTCGCTGCCATCCCCAAGCATAGCTTAAGGCATCAGGCATTGGGAGGGACCAGTGTGCTCACATATACAGTCCACTGGGAATTCCCATGAGTCTGGGTGGATTTCCAAATCTAGTGTCTGCTGGGCTAATTTACCCACACACTTCAATGCAGCCATCTCTATCCCAGCACGGGCGTTTAGGTGAGGACAGAGGAGCAATGTGTCTGGGAAGGGTCTGTGGAGAGATGGTCACTTAGCCAAAGATCTGTGTGTGTCCTGGGGAGTGGGAAGCTACTCAGAGTGGTGGCTGTTACAGCCTGTTAAAATAAACCCTGTAAGCAGCTCCAGTGACCCTTTCTCTTCTGTCTCTGGGGCTATCATTAAATTCAGTGCCACTCTGTATTGCTTAGACTTTCTTACCGACACTGCACACCCCAAACTGCTGTGATGTTAAATGGAAGGGAGTAAAGATGTTTAATCTGAGCTATGACCTGGAAATTTATCAGGAAGGCTCTTCTGGACAATAGGAGATGGCCCTTGAAAAGACAAGAGAGGCTAGTGCCAAGTGAGACCATAGCCAGAGCAGTGAGCATGTTTAAAAACAAGGCAGGCAGCTTTGGATCCGGAAACAGGGAGCCAGGGGAACTGGTTGAGGATCAAGGTGACTTGATTGTGCCGCTTTGAAATGCATTTCAGTGCCAGTTTGAGGCCATCAGCAGGGACTAGCTTCAGACCTCTTTCCTGGAGGGCCTGTGGACAGGGTGGGCTGGTAAAGCAGCAGCCCCTGCACCACCTCACTACCTGGGGATTCTGGCTCAGAGCCTAGATGGAGAGAGCAGCTGTCAGTTTTGCCAGTGCTCCCAGGGCTTTGGGAAGAGCACAGGCATTCAAGGGCTATTTATCTCCTTCCACCCCAGAACTACATCACAGCGGAGGAGCTGAGGCGAGAGCTGCCGCCAGACCAAGCAGAATACTGCATCGCTCGCATGGCACCATACCAGGGTCCCGACGCCGTCCCTAGAGCCCTGGACTACAAGTCCTTCTCCACGGCACTGTACGGCGAGAGCGACCTGTGAGCTGGTGGCGGCGGCAGCAAGCGCTGGCACCTTGACGGCAGGAGCGAAGGCCTGATTCTCTGCTCTGCATTTACACACACAAACTGTCCCGCAGTGGTAGTCGCCCCTCCTCGCCTCCAGACTATGGAAAGCCACGTTCGCATTGGGGGATCCTGGGAGTTAGCCTACATTCCGGTTATTATTGCATATTATATGAACCATGTACCTATGCAATGATTATTTTTCACTTTGCTCTGTTAAACATGTTGGGAGGGCGGGCTTGAAATGTTTTTTTTTTCTCACATTTAATTGCTTTGGGATGTCTTGGCAAGGGGGAAAAAGGGAGAGTCTGAAAACATGCAAGTGGCTCTGGTTCAAATGGTTATTTTTGTTAAATATATCCCGGTCTATTTTTTCAACTGAGCTTAAAAAAAACAAAAAAATTCTGACTGGTATGTTTTTGAAATTGAACCTTTTTCCGTTGTCTCTTTCTCTCTGCTCTTTTAATTTATGCCACTGTGTAGCAGGAATCCGAAGAGGTTTGTCTGTATCAATCACCCTAGCAAAATCCATAGGAGGAGCATTTTTCAGGGATTCCCTTGTTTTCCTAAACCTGCCTCAATCCAGATCTCATGCACCTCAATCCAGTCTCTTCCTCTTCCTCTTAATGTCAATACCAGTGATGGTATCTAGCGAATCTTGTTAGCTGGGCTAGGCAGTATGTGGGTGAAGTGATGTAGCATCCCTTTAACGTAGGTATCAGCAATGCCTTCCCTCCACTCCCACACAGTGTGCATGCCTGAAAAGCAGCTCCCTACTGCCTCTTCCTGGTTATTTCCTTAGTGAAACTAACTAGACTCCCAAGGGACTTCCGTTCCGTCTCTGCATGCTGATGTTGCTACATTGATCCAGCCTGCACAGGTGTCTGTGTTAGCGGCTAACAAAGGACTAGTTGTCTAGTAGCCTTGGGCTTTTTGTGGTTTAATCTTTACTACTCACAAAATTGTAACATTTCCCTTTTTAAAAAATTCGGTGCTACCATTTTTGGACTTTGTGAGGAAGCGTTTTGAATTGCTGTTACACAGACCAAATTCTCTGAGATCTGGAGGCAGAGAACTCTGTGCCTTTCCTAGGAAGTCTTGTGTGGTGGCTCTTAATTAACCGGCAACATTTAGCAAGAACAAAGCAATAAGGTATAAAGAGAGAACCTCCTTTATCACTGAACTGTAATCCTGTTTGCATTGTACATACTCAAGTGACCTCTCAAGAGTTGGGGTTTTACATTCTGAACAAGCATGTGGAGAAGAGGGGATTGGGGTGGTCCAAGTGGAGTCATTTTGTATTCACATCACTCAACACTTGTCACAAATCCACTGCAGTCAGCTTCGTACCAAACCATAAAACTTCACTGTTCATTATCGCAGCCATGTTGACCCAACTCTATTGAAAGCTACTGCGACTTAGTGAAGGTTTTCCCATTAGGGTGAGGCACAGAGCTGGTGTGGGCTTGCCAGTAGCTATAGTTACACATAATGGAAAGTGCTTTTTCCCCTTCCCACGGTTTTCTGGCTCTTCGGGATCCTTTAGCACACTAGAGTGAGCTGGAGACTTTGGGCAGAGGAGGAAATGATGACAGCGTTAGTTTTCAAAGCAGTGTATGGATCTACACGCCCCTGCTGCTGTCTGCTAGCCCTTGGATCTCAGCCACTCTTAGCCACGGAGTCAGTTGCTGCTGTCCCATTGCATATTGCTGTTTAGCAAGAGGATCCTGGAAAAAGGCAGCTAAGCACACTTGGCTGCGTGCATGTCAGACACAGGCCTGCTAAACTAACCATGCTCTCAGACCGCAGGGCTGGGAACCTCTTGTGTTTGAGAGGGATGATAAAATATCTCTGCACCCTGTACACCAGCAGCCTTGCCCAGCCAAGTCAGAGGACCAGAGATTTCCAGTCAGCGGGTGGGAAGCCAGGAACTCAAAGCGTATAGGAAATAAGGGTTTCAAAGGCTCTTAGCATCTTCTTTGAAGAGCAGGAATGCTAAGCACCTCCAGTCTGTTTGGCTGTCAGAGCAAGCACCCTCACCAGTTCACTACTGGGGCATCTCCTGACACGCTTTTTCACAACTGTCTTGGAGCAGGATTTTCTGAGGACCAAAAAAATCAACCTTTTTTTAAAAATTAAAAAAATTCATAGGGTTCCTATTTACTTTATTAACTTACGGATTTATTATATAAATATATATTCACCTAGCATCGTATATTACAGTTTTTCTTTGTCATGTAATTAAAATATTGCTGATTGTTGTAACAATGGAAACTGTAACATTCCATGCCTTTGTCATTCATCCTCTCTCTCCTCTCCCCCCCCCCCATTTCTTTCTCGCTTCCTTGTCCTCGTGTCTCTCCTCTGTTCTTCCCTCCCTACAGCAACCCCCTCCCCCCCCCTTTGGCATCGGAGGTCGGTAGTCATGGATGCATTTTATTGTGTTCGCTACTGAATGTCTTTCAACGGCTGGGGGGGATGCAAATATCCGCAGGTAGGAAGACAGCAATAGGCAGTAGTCAGCTTTTATCTGCCTCTGTTATGTTCTAAAAAAGCTTTGAGGTTTCTGGGAAACCAGCCCTCCTCCGTCTTGGGACAGGACAATAAAATGTGTAATATTTTTAAGGATGATCATATGTATCCTTTCTCCTCCTTCCTCCTAAGTACACTTTACCCTTCCTGTTGGTTGCTCTATTCAAAGCCATAGGAGAATTTCAAGTATCGACACTGATTGAATCTTCTCAAAGTGATTATCACTGGTTAGTGTTCAAAGCATCTTTCAAACACTGCTCTCCCCTCCCCCTGTATGGGGGCTGGAACAGTGTTCTCCCTGTGTTGCAGGCGGGGAAACTGAGGTGTGGGAGGGAAGTTCATGCAATGAGTTGGGAGCAGAACCGGGTTCCTGATTTTGCCAAAAGCTGGGAAGGGGTGACAGGATGGATCACTTGATTACCTGTTCTGTTCATCCCCTGGCAGTGGCCACTGTTGGAAGACAGGATACTGAGCTAGATGGACCTTTGGTCTGACCCAGTATGGCCGTTACGTCCTGTACTCAGATCTGTATACCACACCTCTCCCTGGTGCAAAAGTCTGATCCAGATTCACATTGACTCTAAGCTGCTCCATAATCTCATGGGTATTCAGTGTCTTCTAAGTGAGATTAATTCGTTCCCAGTGCTGTTGCTATTGGGAAATGTGTATTGACTCCATCACATCTAGGGTCCTCTGCATGAGGCTGGTGGGACCTCTCAGAGCTGGGAACCTTAAATGCTTTGTGAATGCCTGTTGAAAAACCAGACACAAATGCCTTGCTTTCCAGTGTCTGCCTGGCCCGCTGGAAGAAGTGACTGGAATGGAATTGTGTTGGAGGGTTCATGTTAGAAAGTCTAGTTTGATTCAGTGGTGGCTAAATCTCATTGGCGTACTGCCCACATGAGGGGACACTTAATTTAATTTGCTTTTGTAAATTTGGGCAGAATCCAAACTTGAATGAGGGACAGAAAACCAGGCTCCTGCTGAGTCTGGAGCAGCTCTAGCACTGTGGGCAGGTTCTGATGCAGGGAATCGGATCTGACCGCTCTGACGTTGGAAGTAGTTTTACGTCCATGGGTTTTTTTTCTGACACTTGTCCCTGTATCTGGATTTAGGTCATCCCTATTCTGTCCCTGGTGTTGTCTCTTACTTTCAACCTTGCTGCTGAAAAACACAGGCATGGCACACAGTCTGAACAGCCACTGTGAGCTGGTACCAGCAGCAGGCTAGTTAGGGCATTTCTTTTAGCTGCCTCTCTGGTCACAGGCTTACAGCAGTGTCCAAAATACGCAGTATTGGCCAGCTAAGCCACGTTCTTATTAGACATAAGGCAAAAGGAGAGGGGTTGGGGGGAGGCATGAGCAGGGCCAGCTCTAACTTTTTTGCTGCCTCAAACAAAAAAACCTGCCCCCCCTGTAACACCCACCCCTGCAGAGCCACCCTGCCGAACTAAAAACAAAACAAAAAAACCCACCGCTGCCCTGCCAAACCAAAAACAAACACCGTGCGAGTGCCACCCCACTGAACCAAAACAACTCCCCCGAGCGTCGCCCTGCTGAACCAAAAACAACCCCCCCAGTGCTGCCCTGCTGAACCAAAAACAACCCCCCGAGCGCCTCCAAACAAAAAACAATCACCCCCCCCCGAGCGCCGCCCCGCCGAACCAAAAACAACTCCCCTGAGCACTGCCTGTCGGGCCCCCAGTCCCTTGGGAAGCCGCCCTCGGGCGCCCATCAGCCCTCCCTGGAGGTGTCAGAGATCAAGGTACCATCCCAGGTCGAGGTGCTGAGTAGAGCCCCTGTGGCAACATCAACTTCGCGTCCCGGCTCTTCAGTGAGCAGATCCCACTTCTCCAGTCTCGGACACCATCGAGGAGGTGACAAGAGACAGCACCGTTCCTCCTCCAGCCAGTCCGAGAGGAACAGGTCTTGCCGCTGTCGGCACTAATGCTCGTACTCAAGTGCCCGCCATCTCAGAGGCCATGCTCAGAGTGCGTCCCGAGAGCCCCTGGCACCAAGGCGCCGTGGTCACGGCGCTGCAGGGAGTCCAGAGCCACCTCTTCGGACATTTACCTCTTGACTTCCTCCAGGTTGAAATCTCGGGGCAGGAGCCATCATGATAGAATCCGCTCCAGTCATTCCTACGGCACCGTGCATTCCTCCAAGACTTCGGCATCGGCGCGCAGCCCTCTCTCCCCAGGCTGCACCACACCGCATGAGCAACCAGCCCTGCCAGCGCCCGATGCATCTCATTTCCAAGCCGTTCCCTGGCAAGGACAATGGTGCCACTGGGCACCGTGGCCTCAGGTTCCTGTGCAGCCGAGACCTTGCTCCATGGCGGGATCCTCTCAGGGCCGCCCTGCGTTGCCTCCCCCAGCACCGGGATCAGACTGTGGGCACCGAACCCCTGGCACCGACTCCGGCACCAGACCTGGACGTCGAGCCCACGATGTCGTCGGTTGCTGAAGGCACCGCACCATCCATCTCTTCGGCGCAGGGTGATTCAGTTGCAGTGCCGTCTACCTCTTCCCAAGAGGACTTCAAGGTGCACCAGGAGCTGCTTAGGAGGGTGGTAGCAAATCTCGAGCTCCGGGCCGAGGAGATGGAGGAGCCCTCCGATAACCTTTTTAATGTCCTCACCTCCTCGGTACCGGGGCGTGTGGCGCTCCCAGTCCATCAGGGAGTAGCCAACATCACCACTGGCCTCTGGCAGACCCCGGCCTCCCTTGGGCCCATTTCCAAAATGGCCAAGAGGAAATACTTCGTCCCCACAAAGGGTCACGAGTCCCTATACACCCACCCAGCTCCTAACGCATTGGTGGTAGAGTCCGTCCACCACCGTGAGCGGAATGGCCAGCCCGCGCCCACACCAAAAGACAAGGACGCTTGTAGACTGGACACCTTTGGGAAAAAGGTTCATTCATCCGCGAGTTTCCAGCTCAGAGTGGCCAACCACCAGGCACTGCGGAGCTGGTATGAGTTTAATCTCTGGGGTTCCCTCTCCAAGTTCGAGCCCTTTCTTCCAGACAAGAACGGAAAGGAGTTTCGGGCTCTGACTGACGAGGGTGTGGCCACGGCCAAAGCAGCTCTCCAGGCGGCTTTGGATGCAGCGGACACAGCCGCTCGTATGATGGCTTCCGCAGTCTCCATGTGATGGGCGTCGTGGCTCTCGCTCTCTGGGCTGTCAGTCGAATCCCAATCTATAATGCAGGACCTGCCGTTTGATGGCAAGGCCCTGTTTGCGGAACAGACAGACACCCGTCTGCACGGGATGAAGGACTCCTGCACCGCCCTGCGGACGCTAGGCTTGTACGTCCCGCCCCCTAAGGACAAGCCCAGGCCTCAAACCTCTGCTCCTCTGGCTCTGGGCAGATACGAACCCCCGCCTAAGCGGCAGAGGGAACAAAGGCGTCAGTCCCAATGCCAATCCCATTTGGCACCTCGGCCTGGGGCCTCAAAGGCCAGGCGGCCGGGAAAGCAGTGTTTTTGACTCGTTGAGGTGGTCATCGGGCCTGTTCCCAGTGTACCCCTGTCCCAGTTAATAAACTTGCCTTTTATGAACCGTTTATCAGCCTTCCGACTGCAATGGGCCTATATAACATCGGACCAATGGATCCTCAGCACCATTTCCCAAGGATACAGGCTGCAGTTTGTTTCCATCCCTTCCAACTGTCCCCTGTCCGGGCAGCCAGTCGCAGTCCCAGAGCATGCCCTCCTCCTCCGCCAGGAGGTGGAGCATCTCCTTTCCTAGGGAGCGGTGGAAAGGGTACCTCGGGAATACCAGGGCAGGGGTTTTTACTCCAGGTATTTCCTCATCCCAAAGGCGAAGGGCGGGCTTCGGCCCATCCTCGACATGCAGAATCTCAACCAGTTCCTCGTGCATTGCAAATTCCGCATGGCGTCCCTGGCCTCTGTTATTCCATCCCTAGACCAAGGGGATTCGTTTGCGACGCTGGACCTCCAAGATGCGTACTTTTACATCCACATTTTCGAGGGTCACAGGTGTTCCCTCCGTTTCATGGTGGGTCAGGACCATTTCCAGTTTACAGTCCTCCCCTTTGGCCTCTCTACTGCCCCCAGGGTATTTACAAAGTGTATGGTGGTGGTGGCTGCCAGCTCAGGAGGAAAGGGCTGCAGATCTTCCCCTACCTCGACAACTGGCTGCTCAAGGGCCGGTCTCGCTCTCTGGTGCAGCAGCACATGAGCGTCCTGCTAAACACCTGTGCAGCCCTAGGCCTACTGGTAAACGAGGAGAAATCCACGTTAATCTCGGTTCAGCGCATAAGCTTTATAGGGGAGCTGCTGGATTCCCAGATGGCCATGGCCTCCCTTCCATGGGACAGAGTTGAGATGCTCGAAGCTCTCATCAGCTCGGTCACAGCCTTTCCGGTGACCACAGCACAGGTGTGCCTGCAAATCCTTGGCCACATGGCAGCATGCACCCATGTGGTGCAACATGCCAGGCTTCTCATGAGGCCCCTTCAGCTCTGGCTGGCCTCCCGTACTCCCAGGCCAGGGATGGCCTGGACAAGGTTGTCACGTTGCCGCCCAGGGTGGTGGCAGATCTCCAGTGGTGGTCCCTCCCGAGCAACCTGCTGCAGGGTATCCCTTCCAAGAGCCCCCTTCATCACTAGACCTAGTGTCGGATGCCTCAGACCGAGGCTGGGGAGCCCACATGGGGGATGTCAGGACGCAGGGCATGTGGTCACTAGAGGAACTGACCCTGCCTATAAATGTCAGGGAGCTCAGGGCCGTACGCCTGGCATGCGTGGCATTTTGCCAGCACATATAGGGGAAGGTGGTCAGAGTCCTTACAGACAACACGACCACCCTGTATTACTTCAACAAACAGGGGGGCACGTGTTCCCGGGCCTTATGCCAGGAAGCCCGACTCCTGTGGGAGTTTTGTGTAGCCCACAACGTACTTCTGCGGGCTTTGAACCTGCCTGGCAAGAGCAACATGCTTGCAGATCGCCTGAGCAGAGTGTTCTCCCAACAGCACGACTGGTCCCTGCGCAGGGAGGTAGCCAGGCTGATCTTCCTATGGTGGGGTGCTCCCCAGGTAGATCTGTTCGCCACCGCCCAGAATCGACAGTGTCCTCGATTCTGCTCCAGACCGGGCCGGGGTGATGGGGCGATATCAGATGTGTTCCTGCTCCCATGGTTGGGGCCCCTGTTGTTCGCCTTCCTGCCCCTGCCCTTATATAGGCAGGGTCCTACAGAAGGTGAAGTCAGACGGGGCGAGGGTTATTTTCATAGCCCTGGATTGGGCCCGTCAGCATTGTACAGGTCCCTACTGCAACTCTTAGTGGCCCCTCCGTGCAGGCTGCTGCTCCGCCCGGACCTCCTCTCCCAGGAGGGAGGTCATCTCCTCCATCCTATCCTAGCTGCGCTCCATCTGACAGCGTGGCTGCTCCGTGCTTAAATGAGGAGGAAGGGAGGTGTTCTGAGGATGTGAAGAATGTCTTGCTGGAAAGTAGGAAACGCTCCACACGTCAAACCTACCTGGCTAAATGGTGTAGGTTCCCTATGGGGGCGAAGGATAGAGGTTCCTCTTCCTCCTCTGTGTCTATCCAGCTTGTCCTCCACTGCCTCCACTCCCTTAGGACCCAAGGGCTTGCGCCCTCCTCGGTCAGGGTGCAGCTGGCAGCCATTTCGGCCTTCCACCCCCCGGTGCAGGGCCTGTCTTTGTTCTCGCATCACATGACGGCCCAGTTTCTGAAAAGGTTAGATCAGGCATTCCCATAAGCCAGACCCCCAGTTCCACTCTGGAACCTGAACCTGGTGCTCTCCCGCCTCCCAGGGCCTCCCTTTGAGCCATTAGCCACGTGCTTGTGGTCCCACCTGTCGTGGAAGGTGCCAGAGTGACCAGATACCAAGTGTGAAAAATCGGGACAGGAGGTGGGGGGTAACAGCCACCTGTATAAGAAACAACCCCAAATATCATCAGGTAAAATCAGGACATCTGGTCACCCTACGCCTAGGGCATGGAGCTCCAAGCAGTTCCCTTGCTTGCTACCCCTAGTGCCTGCCGTGGCTTTTAATCCACTGGATGTTATTACACCTGGGGGAATTCTGAGCATCTGGGGATGTGCAGAATTCATCTGTCCTGCATCATTCTCATTTTTTCCTTTCTGAAATACATTCTGCCCAAGTTGCAGAGTGGCAGCCATGTTAGTCTGTATCCGCAAAAAGAACAGGAGTCCTTGTGGCACCGTAGAGACTAACAAAAGTTATTTGAGCATAAGGTTCTGTGGGCTACAAATGCCAAGAAGTGCTGCAGTTCCACCATTTAGCCACCAGAGGCTGCTGTGGTACCCCAACAGCAAGAACGCAGCCAGCTGTTCTGGTACCACAGCGGCCTCTGGTGGGCAGGAGGCGGAACTACTGAAGAAGAGGGATTTTTTACCCACGAAAGCTTATGCCCCAAAAATCTTAGTCTTTAAAGTGCCACCGGGCTCCTTGTTGTTTTTCTTGGCCAGAATATATTTCATGCGGGGGCAGGGGGAATTATGTGCCTTCCTGGTGCTGGAGAATCCCCCCAGGAGAAGCGGTTCATCACAGCCCCTGTCTGCGGAGCCAGGGTTAGGACAGAGTGGGGCACCCAGGGATGCTGGGGGTCACAGACTGGGGCTCAGAATGGCTAGTAGGGGGACAGACTGGTGCATGGGCTCAGGAGCTGGTGAAGTGACGGCATTGAGTCTGGGGATGGAGGCGAGGGGCTGCAGGGACACATGGGGATGGGGGGTGGTGGGACAAGGGCCAACGTGTCTGACTGAATGGGAGAGGCTTGGGGTCAGCCAGGGTCTGCATGGGGGATGCTCCCTGACTCCATAACCCCCACCCATCCAAAAAAACCACCTTCTCCCACTCACACCAACGCCCTTCAGGTTCACTCCCAGGCTCCTTCCCTCTTATAGAATATCAGGGTTGGAAGGGCCCTCAGGAGGTTATCTAGTCCAACCCCCTGCTCAGAGCAGGACCAATTCCCTGAGCAGCTCCATTACCTCAACTCCCCCAGGCCTTTGCACTGCTTCTGACAGGTGCAGGAAATGATGTACTCAAGGTTCTGTTTTAATATGTGTAAGCAGAGTCCGGATGAGCTCTACCCTGACATCTGGTGGTGAATTATGGTGAGTGTGGAAAAGAATTTCAGAGGCCGATTGTGTTTGCATAGGCACACCCACCCCACCTCGCATAGTCCACGGCAGCCTAAAATGGTCACTTTCACAGCTGTGGGATCCCCAATTTCTTTGTCATTGGGACAGGAGGAATAAAGTGTTGTCACCCTAATTAAGTAGATGAGGAACTAGGAAATTGTTTTGTGATAAAGGGTTTCACTATCAACTAAACAGCACTTGCTAGACAAGGGACACGGGTTCCAAAATCCAGGGGGAAGGGCAGGAGTGGGCTGATGGCAGGTATTTGTACTTGGTGGTGTTGGCTCCTTGTGTGAGCCAGAAGCACCAGTTCCATCTACTCCTCTCTCCACTGTGGAATATCAGAATTGATTTTTAATTCCCTTAAGAATCTAGATACAGGTTACTGAGCTGAACTCATTATGGGCTAGTGGTGCACTAGCAGTGGGGCTCCCCTACTGTGAGCTGAAATCACTAAAGAGCTGGAATTGCTGAGCTGAGAGCACTGAGTGCTGTGCTAACTAGTGGGGGAGCCTGAAGCTATAGTGCGGAGCAGAGCAGCTGGCAGAGCAGAGTGGAGCAGTTTGTGGAGCCACAGAGTGACTGGAGCTGAGCAGTTTGTGGGGACGGCTGGAGTGGATCACGGGACAGCTGGTGGAGCAGAGCAGCTGGCAGAGCGAAGCAGCTGTGGGATGGATGGAGCGGCCCATGGAGCGAGCGGAGTTGAGCAGTTTGCGGGGACGGCTGGAGGAGCAGAGTGGAGTGGCTGGGAGAGCGGAGCAGTTCGTGGAGAAGGTGGAAGCAGAACCTCATGGAGAGGCAGGGCAGCTGGCCCCAGACCATGTAAGGTGCCCCTTTCTTCCAAGGCTGGGAGTGGGGGACCTCTGCAGATAGACTCTCGAACTCTGGGGCTGCACTGACCCGGGTCAGAGACTTTTGGAGTGTGGGACTTTTGGGACTCTGGGTGATCTTTGGGTTGCTGGACTCTAGGGACATTTGGAGTATTGGACTTTGGAGTCTTGGGGTGATTTGGGGTTGCTGGACTCAAGAACCCAGGGAAAAGGACACAGCCCAATTTCCTGGGGTGGGTCTTTGCTCACGGTTTGGTCTATGAACTCTAGTTGAGGTGTTTTCCCAATTTAATGCTTGTTTATCTCATGTAATTAAACCTTTTCTGCTACACCGAGACTCTATGCTTGCAAGAGGGGAAGTATTGCCTCTTCGAGGAGCCCTGGGGTGTGTGTAAGATTTTCCCAGGTCATTGGGTGGGGGCTCGAGCTGGTTTTGCATTAAGTTGTAGGGAAGGGACCCCTATGTATTGAACCCAGCCCTTGCTGCTATCAATTTGGCCTGGCAGAAGGGTTACATATGCCTAGTAAGGAATCCAGTTGTCAAAAAATATTACCAGAATCTTTTTTTTCTGCTCAGTATAGTTACAGACACTCTTGCTGACAGCTATTTTGAAATAAATTACCAAACTAATTGCAAGTGGCATGATCATATTGTGTTATTCTGACAAATAAAATATGCAGAATTTCCAAATATTGTGTGCAGAATTTTTAATTGTTTGGCACAGAATTCCCCCAGGAGTAATTGGATCTGGAGAAAACCAATTGCGGCACAGTCAGGCTATGGAGTTTTTATAACATGTTGGGGGGAGGCCTTAGAAAGGAAAAGGTTGAGAAACTCTGTGCTAGACAAAGCACGTTGGGTGATTTTGGAAGGTGACATGACAGTGGGTTTGCAGGTAATGCCCCGGCACCTCCAAGCAACCACCTTAGTCACTGATATGCCCAGCGATGCTCACGGTGAGGCTGCTAGAGACCGTGGGTTCAATCCCAGCTCTGCTCAAAGCTCCCGGATGGTCTCAGGCAAGTCATGTGAGGCCAAACCTTTACAAGAGCCCAACTCAGCACCCAGAAGTGAGGCCGGACTTCCAAGCTCCCATGGCAACCCTGCCTGATTCTCAAGCAGCTTTGGCACCAAATCTCTGCCTGACTTAGAGCGAGGCCTACGCAGGAGCTGGGCTGTGCGGGGAATCTGGCCTCCAGCAGGGTGCTGAGCCTGGAAAGATGTTGCTGCTGTTTCCCCCAGGAAGGTTTTCCGATGGCGCCTAGTGAAAGTCACTGGGCAGCTGATTCTATGTGTGCTGTTGATAATGTCCCCCCTCCGTACGGTGGGGAGACCGCCCCTCCTTCTCCAGCAGGCGGTGAGGATCAACCCATGCACAGGGCTTGGGGACTGTGGGGATCAGGCCCTCGCCACGGTGGCTTTCTGCACATTGTCCAGCCTAGCAACCTCGGTGTTCGCTGCCTTCTTGAGGGCGGGTCCATGGGGGTGGTGCTGGCACCAAAGGCTGCACCGTTTAATACGTGCGGGAGGCCCCCCAACCGGGCAGCGCCGTGAGGCGGTTCCAGTAACTGCCGCCCCCTTCCCAGCTGACGGCCTCCAGCTTCACGTCGCCGTCCATCTCCAGGAAGCGCACATGCTCTGGCGGGAGGCGGTGCTGGAACGCGTAGTGATGACGCTCGTTCACCGTTACCTGGAAGGGAACGGGCAGTGTCAGACGAGAGGGCAGAGGTCCCAGCCCACTGGACTGGGCTAGGGTGACCAGACAGCAAGTGTGAAAAATCAGGACAAGGGTGGGGGGTAATAGGAGCCTATATAAGAAAAAGACCCAAAAATCAGGACTGTCCCTATAAAATTGGGACATCTGGTCACCCTAACTGGGACCTCCTTCCAGGGCAGCAGGGGCTGGGCCACAGACTATGTCTGGGGCTTGTTGGACATTTGCAAAGCGGCGCAGGGTCCAGCAATGAGACAGGCGTGGGTTACGTCCCACTGAGCCCGCGCTCCCCCTGGCTGCACTGCCAGGGAAGGTTCGGTCCAATGAGCCGGGAGCTTTGCCTACGATAAGAGGAGAGTTCACTGCACTAAGCCCCACATAGATGAACCCGGGGTTGTGATGTTGCAACTTTCTCTGATCCAGATGGATGCAGTCCGGTCCCTGCCGATGGGCGAAGTGGGGCGTCTCCCAGTGTCCTGATGGAGCAGGGGCATCCCCTCCCCAAGCCCTACCTACCTCGTACGCCTTGGCGGTGGTGGTGAATGTCAGCGTGAAGCTCTTCCCTCTGCGGAGGGGGCTGTTTTCCTTCCGCTCCTCCTGGCCCCACTTTCTCGCCACCAAGCTGTTGAAGATGATGTGGGGGGAGCCCTCAAAGCGGGGGTTGAAGAGCAAGGCCACGTTGGCCCCTTCGTACTGACCGTAGATGAACTTTACCCGGAAGCTGGAGTGGAGACGGCACGGGCTGAGCCTGGAGCCAGCTTCAGGGACTGAGCTCCCGGCCCAGTGTCCGGCATTAGGGATCCTCTTGCCTGCTTGTAGGGCCCCGTGGCCTGAGCAGCTGTAACCAACCCTGGCCCTGGCACACCTTGGCTCTGGTCTGCACTACTCGTTTAGGTCGAATTTAGCAGCGTTAGATCGATTCAACCCTGCACCTGTCCACACAACGAAGCCATTTTTGTCCGTGTAAAGGGCTTTTAAAATCGATCTCTGTACTTCTCCCCGATGAGGGGATTAGTGCTGAAATTGACATCACTGGGTCAAATCTGGGGTAGTGTGGATGCAATTCCACGGCCTCCAGGAGCTATCCCAGAGTGCTCCATTGTGACTGCTCTGGACAGCACTTTGAACTCAGATGCACTAGCCAGGTACACAGGAAAAGCCCCAGGAACTTTTGAATTTCATTTCCTGGTTGGCCAGCATGGTGAACTCAGCAGCACAGGTGACCATGCAGTCCCCCCAGAATGTTTCTATGCTCCCCCTATCATCTCCGTCCCTGAGGTTATTGCAGATTAGAAGGTGAAAAAAACACACTTGTGATGACATGTTTTCCGAGCTCATGCAGTCCTCCCGCACTGATAGGGCACAGCGTAATGCCTGGAGGCATCCAGTGGCAGAGGCCAGGAAAGAACTGCTGTGTTTGCTTAATGGCAAAAGTATCACGCCTCGCTAGTGATCCTGCCCGAGCCAGGTTGCTGTGTCACATGCACTCCGCGCTGTGTCAGCCTTGGGCGGGGGCAGGACCACTTTTTGTGAGCAGGAAGGCCATAGATATAGAGACATTGCATTAGGCAGCATCTGTAGCTAGAGAAAACATTCCTGTGCATTAAGCAAATTCTGTGGCAAAAAAAAGAGCAGCCCCATAGCGTAGTGGTTATTACATTCACCTAATATGCAAAAGCCCCTTACTGTCAGGGTGATCATGTTCACCTAACATGGAAAACATCCCTGGTTTGAAACAGGTCATTGTTCCTTTTTCTGACTCTCGTCCTGGAGTTTTAGCCTTAGAACAGACCGCGCTGTGAAATTTTACTTTGAATTATATCAATTATGAGTTAAATAATATGGAATCTCTCTCTCAGTTACAGTCCGGGGTTCCTTTCCCTTTCAGCTGCTCTGATAAATTAACATTTTTGTTAGGGGCCAGGGGGTGGGAAATTCTCATGAAGCATTTTATAGGGAATAAATGCTATCTAGGACTCTGCAATAACCTTAACGTGGCCCATAGCATGCAATCCTTCCTTCTGGATTTGTCATTCCACCAGCTGAACTGCTCCTTTCTATTGTCCAGGCATTATGAGCCATGGGAGCAAGGGGCAGGTTGGGGTAGGTGAGATCATGCGGTGCTGCTGGCTGGGAGAGCAGCCTGCCACTCGCATGACATTCCAGGCAGGACCGAATGTCCATGAGAAGAAACTTAAAGAAGAGAATGACCTGCAGTCACTCCCATTCGGTGCTCTAGGAGGAGGATAGCTGTGTCTGTCCAGGCACCCCCATCGACCTCACCAAGGTCTGCCAGCTAAGTGGGGCTGAGCAGGAACACGGCTGGCAGGAGCTGGCGGACGGAGCCCCAGACCGGCAGCCGGTTGAGCCATTCAGCCGGTCTGGGGCTCCCTCCGCCGGCCCCGCTCAGCCTGCTGCCTGCCTGGGGTTCTGATCATCCAGGCAGGCAGAGGGCTGAGTGGGTCCAGTGGACGGGATCCCGGAAATAAAGGCACAAAACGATTGTCTGCCACTGCTTTCATGGAAGGGAGGGAAGGCTGACGACATGTACCCAAAACCACCCGCGACCAAGTTTTTGCCCCATCAGGCACTGGGAGCTTAACCCAGAATTCCGATGGCAGCGGAGACTGCGGGAAATGTGGGACAGCTACCACAGTGCACCGCTCCGTAAGTCGATGCTAGTCACAGTAGTGAGGACGCACTCCACTGACTTAATGCTCTTGGTGTGGACATACTCACTAGACTGTATAAAATCGAATTCTAAAAAATCAACATCTATAAAATTGACCTGATTTCGTAGTGTAAACTTACCCTTGGTTTTGCAAAGGGCCTGGTGGCTGGAGACTGAGCTGGGGACGAGAGCCAGGAAGGGAAACCCAGAGCTCCTCTCCTTCCAGCCAGGTTGCTCCCATCTGCTCTGGGTGGGGTGATCTATCCCGCGTGTGGGGAGAGGCACTGTCTCTGGGGAGTGCATGGTGGGGCGGGGGGGGGTGCACAGAGAGGAAGCTCACACTGCACCAGAGGGCTGAGGGCATCTTGCTGCCTTGGGGACCATCCCCTCTCCCTACCCGGGAACGAAGGGGAATTCCCGTGTACTGATGTGCTGGTCACTCACCCTGTGCTCGTCTCTGGCACCGAACCCTTCATCTTCACCCACGTGTGCGGACGGAGTCCTCCCGGGATGGCAGTGCTGTACGGGATGGTCTGAGAGACAGAGAAACCGCTGGGTGAGTGCCACGCCTGCGCTGGGTGGGACCAGGGCCCTGGGAAGAGAGATGGGGAAATCCCAGTCTTGGGCTCCCCCTTCCTGCTGGGAGACCCTTGTAGCTTGGCTGTCCAGCCATCACTCCTCATGTCCCCTCCTTCTAGCTAGTTTTGGACCGGCCTGTCTCCCAGGGGCAGAGGAGTGCTGTCCCCCAATCACAGCCACACAGCTGCTCTCATCCAGCCACCCTAGGGATAGCCCCCTGGAGAGACCTCCCCCATCCTCGCTCCCCTCAGCAGCTTCTCCCCTCCGGGTGCTGCCCAGCACCAAATCCAGGAACTCGCTTTGCAGAAGGGAACGACCCCTTGGGTTGAACTGAAGGAACCTGCGTTGAGGCTGTCAGATCATTTTCTAGGGGATCTTCTGCGAGTGCGTGTCTGAGGAGATGGTTCTGGGGGGGTGTGTCTCTCTGGGTGTGTGTAGGGGATTGTGTGTGTGTGTGGAGGGGACTGTAGGGGGTGTCTGTGTGGGGCGGGGATTTTGCCTGTGTGTGTGTACAGGATTGGGGGGGGTCTGTGTGTGTTTGTGTAAAGGATTTTGTGTATCTGTGTGTGCACGTGCCCCTCTGGGTGCTGGAAAAGGCGGTGTCTATATGCAGCTGCCTCTGTCTGCAGGCCTACGTGCCTCTACATGTATAACCAGACACAAAACTACTAATCCCAAACCCAAGTGCAGCTGCTCCGGCTGTGACACCCTCGGATCTAACCGCTCCGCCACCACCCCAGCTCCACGTTACCGAGCCAATTCACTTCCCATTCCCCACTTGCCAGCCACCAAGCCCTCCAGTGGCCAGTTGCTGAACGCCCTGGCACATCCAGGCAGACAGCTGCCCTGGGCACGTTCCAGATCTGCTCTGTGATGCCCCTCTGGTTTTCTGTCTCTTCATTTCCCATCTCTGGTATGGGGCAGCGGCTGGAGAGGAAAAGGCGACTCAAGGGGAACCCAGAACTCACCGGCCTGTCTGGAATTAGAGCCATTGCTGCTACCACCATCCACCATCCGCAGTTCAGGGGACGTAGAGCCCAGGTTAGAGGCAGCACCTTAAATACGGTGCTGGGCCGGCCCCTGAGAGGTGGGGCAGGTCCTTCCCGGAAGCGTTGTCGTGCCTGCACGTTCTGCCCTGGATTGCATCAGAGATCTCTGTATTGGTGTTACCAAAAATGTTGTCATGCGCTGGCATTTGTCAGCTTCGACTCAGCGCAGCATGACCGTGTGTCATAGCCCCTACATTGCTAGCAGTAGGCGGGGGGTTCTACAGGAGAATTTACATACTATGTGTTTGTTTTGGCCAAACGATATGTTTGTTTTGGCCAAATTTTCCTAAGCATGGGGTATAACAAAAGCCTGTCTCTCTGCTGGAAAAATGTTAAGTATTTAATTGCAGATGGGAAGGAAATCTTGCAAGTTCCTGTTCTTGGCCTCTCTAGGGTGTAAGTGGTTTTCAGACTGTGATCCACGGGCCCCTGAGGTTTGCAGACTGCATCTAAGATTTCCACCTCCATCTGAAATACTTTAGGGGTTCGCAAGTGACAAAATGGTTGAAAACTCCTGATGTAAGGTAGAGATCCAAGGTAAAAACGTTGTATGATGTTTTTGAACGGCTGGGACCGTATAGCTCAGAAACACTTTCTTTCTGTTCTCTTTATATTTAATTTTAATCTTCTGATGAAATATTATCATCTTATACCAGATGATACTAAAACCGGATGATACTAGATACCTCCTGAGGTTCCTTCCAAGCCTGAGATTTTATGATTATATGATTGTCTCTGAAAGGTCCCCTCCAGTACGGAGCTAGCACTATCATTCACTAATGCTTTGTGACCTTTGTGTGGTTGTTTAATCAGCTTGATGCAGCAATGTATTAATTGCATGACATCTCTCTTTCTAGAGAGGCGTGGTGGTTATACAGCTGTATGAACAGTTCACCTTGATTCCTCCGTCATGAATAAATTGTGCAAGTATTTAATGACTTAATTTAGCCGTCCTCCTTGGCATGCCCGCTGTTTGGTCAGAGTGCGGTCGTTACGGTTAATGATTCTCCCTTGTCCCGTGTCTGGTAGGCACTTCAGCCTGTGTCTGCAAATGGTGGAGTCCATAGCCACACCGAGTTCTCCATGAGGGGATGATCATAGAATCATAGAATATCAGGGTTAGAAGAGGTCTCAGGAGGTATCTAGTCCAACCCCTGCTCAAAGCAGGACCAGTTCCCAACTAAATCATCCCAGCCAGGGCTTTGTCAAGCTGGGCCTTAAAAGCCTCTAAAGAAGGAGATTCCACCACCTCTCTAGGGAACCCATTCCAGTGCTTCACCACCCTCCTAGGGAAATAGTGTTTCCTAATATCCAACCTAGACCTCCCCCACTGCAAGTTGAGACCTTTGCTCCTTGTTCTGTCATCTGCCACCACTGAGAACAGCCGAGCTCCATCCTCTTTGCAACCCGCTTCAGGTAGTTGAAAGCAGCTATCAAATTTTAGTTTGGAAAAGAGAAGACTGAGAGGGGACATGATAGCAGTTTTCAGGTGTCATCAGGAGGAGGGAGAAAACTTGTTCTCCTTAGCCTCTAATGATAGAACAAGAAGCAATGGGCTTAAACTGCAGCAAGGGAGATTTAGGTTGCATATTAGGAAAAAGTTCCTAATCTCAGGGTAGTTAAACACTGGAATAAATTGCCTAGGGAGGTTGTGGAATCTCCATCTCTGGAAATATTTAAGAGTAGCTTAGATAAATGTCTATCAGGGATGGTCTAGACAGTATTTGGTCCTGCCATGAGGGCAGGGGACTGGACTCCATGACTCTCGAGGTCCCTTCCCATCCTAGAGTCCATGAATCTATGAAAATCCCCCCTCACTCTTCTCTCCTGCAGACTAAACAATCCCAGTTCCCTCGGCCGCTCCTCGTAAGTTACGTGCTCCAGCCACCAGACCATTTTGTTGATTTCATATAACAGCTTTGTGACATCAATAGAGACACGCTCCTCACGGCGTCACCGGCAGCGGTGAGAGGTGATGGGCGGGAGCGGCCTGTGGAGATTTTAGTGGAGGAAAGAAAGGAAGTCGGGAGAAGGGAACTCAGCAGTGGAGAGGGGCCCAGTCGGCCAGAGGGGTAGGAAGAATGGTCAGTAGCCAAAGGGACAAGATGTTAATTAACAACCAAACTGCTCAAAGGCGCCGCTCCTGGAGACGCTGGCTGTGTCTCTATCAAACGGTCTCTAGCGGTCACCCATGTGTTGGCTGACGCGTGAAGAGGCTCAAATCAGGGATCTCCTAACAGGCCTGATGGGCCCAATTCTCAGTCACGCTCAGGTGCAGTGAGCTGCGGCTATTCTCTGCCCCCCCGCCCCCTGGGCCCAATGGGGGCAGGTTGAGAGCGTGGCCTCCTCCCCCATCCTCACCTTGAGTACCGGCTGGGGGAACTGCTGATGTTTCGGTCTGTCTGTCTGCGGTAGCTCCCTGGGCCACCCTCTCCACTCAAGTGTCTGATGAGAACTGAGCTGCTCCGCTCAGCTTTGCCTGCTCCTCTGGCTCCGACCCACAACCTGAGCCCCAGAGGCTTTGCGGCGTGTGGCTCTCCCCACAGGGACCTTCAAACTTCAAATGCCACCAGCTCAACCTAGGCATCAAAGTGCCCCTGGGGCTCCTTTCCAAAGAGATGGATTTGTCCCTGCATCCTTGATCTGGATTTCCTATTCTCCCACGGCTGTGCACCTGGCTGCAACGCACCTTGCCAGAGGTGGCTGCATTTCAGGGTGGGGATGATGTGGGGGGGTCCCCTGCTCCTTCGCACAGCACATGCGGGGCCTGATTGGCAAAGATGCTGCTCCCTAGTCCCGACATGCCGGTAGCAAATCCTCTCTTGGGATCTTCTAGTCATAACCCTTGTCCTCTGGCTATCCCTGGCTCAATCCCCTGGTGTGGTGAGGAGGGACACCTCCTTCAGATCTCTG
Organism: Chelonoidis abingdonii; assembly: GCF_003597395.2. NCBI lineage: Eukaryota > Metazoa > Chordata > Testudines > Testudinidae > Chelonoidis > Chelonoidis abingdonii. The sequence continues at coordinate 2,985,236 of NC_133779.1, forward strand.
TGGAGAGGGCAAATAACCCTCATGCTGCAAGGCCTGATTTCCAGGGACAGCATTGGAGCTCAGCGTCAGCACGGGGTAAAGAGGGCCGGATTTTCGGATCATGTCACATGCCTGCTGAGTCCTGGGAACCGGCCTTTGCTAAGAATTTCAGGGACCTGCCCAGACATCCTCAAGTGTTCCTGCCCCTCAGGACGCAGAGTCAAAAAGCCCCCCGGACGTGACTGCGGCTTGCAAGCCAGATTTTCGAGGCTGGAGGTTGGGGACGGCTCCTGGTAGGGGGAATTTGTGCTGGACATTTCCCAATGCCCTTTGGAAGGAGTTGCTCAGGGCTGGGCGTGGGTGTGAACGGGACCCTTCCTCACCCTTCAGAATGACTCCCACAGGGGATAAATCTCTGCAGAGCCCAGCAGCCTAGGCCCCAGCCCTGCAGCAGGCAGGGCGCGCTGGCTGTCAGTGGAAATGCACGGTTCCATGCCAATGATTTAAGATGCTAATGAGCATTAATTTGCATGTCAGGGTGGAGCTGCCCAAATCTTGCCAGCCCGCTATGCCAGCTCCATCTTGAGTCAGCCCGGTGCCCTCCAGTGGCTGGACGGTTTATGGCAGACCCAAGACTGGTGTAGTTAGGGGGGCTGGTTTGCTGACCCACCACCCTCCAGTGGCCTGCACCCCAACACGTGTGACCCCCCCCCCCCGCATCTCCAGCAGCTGGGGTGGAATGGGCAGCAAGGAGAGAGTTGGGAGAGGCGGCGCATGGGGCGGGTTCTGGTACTGGGTGGGACAGGCCATGGGGACTGGGGTTGGCAGGTGGTGGGAAGAGTGTGGTGGGACTGAAGACCGCTCCAAGCCCTGCCCTGCTAACCCCACAAAGAAACTACATTCCTGCCTGTGAGCTTAGACTCTGGATTCCTGCTGGTCCTGCCTTGGTGTCTGGGCAGCAGCCAGCAAAGGGTTAAGATGAAAAAACCCAAGAGGAAGCGTGGGCTGGATAACTACGACAAAGGTTGGGTGCCAGGACTCCTGGGTTCTATCCCCAGCTCTGGGAGGGGAGTGGGGTCTAGTAGTTAGAGATGAGAGGGGAGGCTGGGAGCCAGGGCTCCTGGGTTCTAATGATGGTTTTGCCATTGACTCCCTGTGTAACCTTGCCCAAGCTCCGAGCTGGAGGAGGAGGATCCTGCCCTAGCTGCTGGGGAGGGGTGTGTGTGTGTGGCTTGAGCAGGCAGATTGCCCAGTGCTCAGAAAGTGCCAGTGGAGCAGAAAGTCCTTGTCCCCCCACGTTGGACAGGCACATTAGCGGACCCTGGCTGGGAACGGTTCTGCTCGGCTCCTGAGAAGCGCTGCAGAGCAGGCAGTGAGCGGAGGGCTGCAGGTTCCTAAAATGGGAGGGAGGGTGGGTGGGGGGCAGGAGCAGGGGACCCTTCCCTTGGGCGTCCCTCGTTCTGTTTCTAACCCCAATGGTTTGGTGCAGCCCGACCCGGTCCAAAGGAGAAGTGTGGGGCTGGGCGGGGGTGAGTGGGGAGAGCCAGGTGGGGCAGGCAGGCTGTGGGGACCATGAGGTTGCCGGCTGGGGATGGGGTTTGTAGGGGTTGGCTGTAGGGTGGCTCAGGTCAGCTGTGCAGGGAGTGAGCAGGTGGGGGGCTTCTGGCAAGGGGGAGGGTTGCAGTGGGAGCTGTGGGGCATGGGGGAGCTTCCTGGTACTGGAGGAGGGGGCGAGGGGAGACTGGGAGGCTTAGTTTGGTGATGTTTGCCAGGGTCTTAGCGGGTGGCCTGGGAAAGGGCGGGTCAGAGGGTCATTATAACATCTCTAGGCCATCACAACCATCCCTGCACGGGCCTCAAACTTGGCTCCACCTAGAGTCCTCAGCAGCTGTGAGCAGGGGATGGTCTATGACACATAGGGAAGAAGCTCCGATTCCACCCAGCAGTGGGTGGCACGAGGAGGGGAAGGCAGTCCACCCGGCAGCATCATTGAGAGAAGCAGAGTAGTTTATTAGGTCTGTGATGCCAGCCGGGGGTGGGAGGGCAGCTTTGTATTTCCTTCCCCCGCAGGGCAGTGGGGCCGGGCTCAGAATTGGACATAGGACAAGACCACATCGCCGTTGATTTCCAGTGTGTCAATCTGCTGGAACTCGCGGAAACGGTGGTTGTAGTCGAAGAGCGGCTGCCCATTGGCGAAGACCTTGAAACGTCCGTTCCCGCAGCGGATGGAGAGCTGTTGGGGGAGAGCGGCCATGAGAAGGACCCACCCGGGATAACCGCGAAGGAGCCAATTCCTTATGGGACGAGGCAACATGGCCTAGTGGAGACTGTGCTGCCACAGAATCTCCATTAGTTGCTAACTGTATAGGGGCTATGACACACAGGCATGCAGTTCTGATGCCATCCAGCAGAGGGTGAAAATTCTCTCTCTCTTGATCTCTGCTCTAGAAAAACCTGAGCTTGAGCTAAAGGAGAATCCCCATTAACTGTTAGCAGTATAGGGCATATGATACACATACAAGCAGTTTGGATTCCATCTAGCAGGGGCAGCAGTACCTATTATGCATACATACCCCTACCTCCCCTTCCTCTTCCAAATGAACCAGGACATAAGTTAACAGAGAATACCCATTAGCTGCTAGCTATACAGGGGCAATGACACACAGACTTGCAGTTCTCATGCCATCCAGCAGAGGGTAGAAGACTGCATGAGTGTGCACACACACTGCTCCAGAAGACCCTGGGCTTGACCTAAGGGAGAATCCCCACTGGCTGCTAGCGGTATAGGGCGTATGCCACACAGATGAGCAGTTTACTCACATCAAAGTACTGGCCAGGCTGGAAGGGGTTGTGAGGCAGCGCTCGCTCCTCCGCGCCCCACTGCCCGTTCAGGAGGCTGTTCCTGACCACCACCCTCTCGTTCAGGCGAGGGTTAATATGCAGGGCGATATCCCTGGAGTAGCCCATCTTAAAGTTGATGCTGAAGCTGGGGAGGCAGAGAACTGGTGAGGCTGGAGGGGGAGTGTGTGTGTGGGGGGGAGGTCATCTGTTTTTGAGTGGGGTGTGGCTTTGGGAGAGCGGGGCAGGGCTGGACATACAAGCCTGTAGCCAGATACACAGGGCCATTCCACTTGGCTGGGAGAAGCCTAATCTGTGCTAGAAAGCACGGCCTAAGGGTTGGAGCACAGGGCTGGGAGCCAGGACTATCCCCAGCTGTGGGAAGGGAGTGGGTTCTAGTGGTTGGAGCAGGGGAGGCTGGGAGCCGGGCTCCTGGCTTCTCTCCCCAGCTCTGGGAGGGGAGTGGGGTCTAGTGGTTAGAGTGGGGAAGGCTGGGAGACGGGACTCCTGGCTTCTATCCCCAGCTCTATGGTGATTCACCATGAGACCGGGGGTGCGGGGGGAAGGGGAAGTCACTTCCCCCCCTGCTGGTGCCTCAGTTTCCCCTGCTGAAGACAGTGCCGTGGCTGCATACCTCTTAGCGCCCTGTGGGACGAATCCTTTCACCACCACCGTCTTTTTGGACGTCAGCCCACCTGGGAAGTTAGCCACATAGGGAACTTGCTGCAAGAGAATGGAGACCCCCGGCTAGAACCGTCTTGTCTAGACGCGTCTCCGATGTGTTGCAGGGAGGGGGCTTAGTGGTGCAGTGCTAGGAGGTGCTGCGCTCCAGGGAGCAGGGCAGAGGCGGGGGTGGAGGGGAGGTCCTGCTACCAGCTTCGTTCAGCGTGGCTCTTGGCCACCTGGCACGTTCCACCCCAGAGGTGGCTGCACTCCCGGGCTGGGGGAGGAGTTGCGGGAGAAAGAGCAAGGTGGTTTCACTGCGGGAGCGAAACCCCACGTCTGCTGCGCTTACCGGGTGAAAGGAAGCGGGGCCAGCCATCATCTGTGGGGCAGAGAAATCCAGGAGTTATTAATCTGGCCAGCCGTGGTGTGGCCCAACCCTCCCGCCCTAAGTTCTTGGGGGTGTCTCTGCCCCTCCAGCCCGCAGAACTGGCCGTCACCTGGTGGCTCCTCTCTAGTTTTCCAGGAAATATCTGGCCTTTCCTTAGCTAAAATCCTCTCCTAGCCCTGCAGTTTCCAGTTGGATACAGACTCCGCTTCCACCTCCTGTCTTTAACTGCTGTGTAGAACTGCAGTGCAGCTGTTCAGTGGTAGCTGCACCCCACCCCAGAGGTGGTCGCATCTCCGTGCTGGGTGAGGATTCCCTCTATAATCAGCTGCCACCTTCCATCCCAGAAGTGGCTGCATTTCAGTCATGAGGGACATGATCTCTGTATAAACAGCTGCTGTGTCCTGCTCCAGTGGCGGCTGCAACGTGGCACTGGGTGACGGATCCCCATACAATCAGCTGCCACGTTCCACCCTAGAGGCGGCTGCATTTCAAGAGTGGATGAGGTGATCTCTGTATAATAAGCCGCCCCCCCCCCCACGCCCCAGAGGTGACTGCATCTCGGTGCTGAGCTTTACAAACAGTGCTCAGGAATACGAGAGTGTTTATCAGGGAATTTCTCCTCCCCGGGCTGCAGTGTACTTACCGGCAGGCTTGCGGCTGGCGGAGGCATATTCGGCGGCATGCCCTGAGAGACACAGACAATATAAGGGGTGTGGGGGGGTTACAGGGGCTGAGGCTGCAGGGTTGGAATGGCTCTCCTTAGAGAAGCCCGGGCGCGCTGAGGTTGTGGGGCTGATCCAGGGAGGAGTGGGGCCCGGGATCCTGGCTAGAAGGGCCCATGGGGTCTCTGCTCCCCAGGGGAAGTGGCTGCTAAGACAGAGGGAAGGTCCCTGTGACTCTTTGTGGGGGAGGGGGAAGGACCCCCTGCAGGACTCCCCCTCCCATGCCCTTTGGGGTCGTCACACTGCAACAGGAAGCCCAGAGAAGCCCGGCTGGCTTGTGGGGTGGCGTGTAGCTGCAGTAATGGACCAGGTGCCCCTGGGTGCCCACCCTGAACTGGCATCTCCCCCAGCCCCGGGCATGTGGGTCTCGTGGGTACTTACATGCATCCCGGGCTGCTGGTAATACATCCCCTGCAGGAAGGAAACAGGTGTGACACTGGGCCCAGAGAAGGGAAAGGTATTGTCAATCCCGGACTCCTGGGTTCGCGCCCCAGCTCTGGGAGGGGAGCAGGATCTAGTAGTTAGAGCGGGGGAGCGGGCTGGGAGCCAGGACTCCTGGCTTCTAGCCCAGCTCTGGGAAGGGAGTGGGGTCTAGTGGTTAGAGCGGGGGGGTTTGGAAGCCAGGACTCCTGGTTTCTATCCCCAGCTCTGGGAGGATAGCAGTATCTAGTGGTTAGAGCAGGATGCCTGGGTTCTATCCCCAGCCCTCCTACCATCCAAGCTCTCAGCTTTCCCCCTGAACCAAGCCATGCGTTGGCAATGTGGCTGCGGGGCCGGCGCTGTGCGTGAGCGTCCCAGTCCCACATCTCCTGCGCCCCCCACGCCCCAGTCACTCACCCCCCCTCCCATGACGTTGAGCGACTGCAGCTCGAGGTCCCCGTCCACGTCGACGACCTGCACGCGCTCCGGTGGGATGCGGTGCCGGAACTCGTAGCAGGGGGCCCCGTTCACCATGATCTGGGGTGGGAGACAGGCAGTGTCAGGATCTGGCCCCCCCGCCCCACCCCCGTGGAGCAGACAGGGGGTGGCGGGAAATTGGGAGTGAGACCTCCTGGTCCCCCCATGTTAGAGAGCAGATGTTGGGATGTTTGGGAGGGGGGACAATTCCCCCTTTCAAAGCCCCCCACCCAGATGGGGGGAGAGGGGTGTCACTCCCCTACCCCTTTTCCCAGGCCATTGGGGAGCAGCCCCCAGCCCCCCCATATGCCCCCAGCCTCTTGATCCAGTGGGATCCACCCTCCCCATGGGTTTCTCTCCACCCCCCACATTTCCCCTGTCACAGATGGGGGACCCCCAATGACATATTATCCTCTGCCCCCAGTTCAGAATGTGTCCATCCACAGCCCCCCATATCCCTTGTGCTCCCACAGGCCCTCCATACCCCTTGTGGCCTCCACCTGCCCCCTACAGTCCCCTCATATCCCTTGTGCCCCCATCTGCCCCCACAGGCCCCCATATCCCTTGTGGCCCCCCCATATCCCTTGTGGCCCCCACCTGCCCCCCACAACCCCCTCAATATCCCTCATGCCCCTCCCCCCATACCCCCCCTACCTGGTAGCTCTCGGGGGTGATGCTGAAGACCATCTCGAAGTGCTGCCCCCTTCGGAAGGGCATCTCATGCTTGTACTCCTCCCTGGCCCACTTGCCATGCTGGAAGCTGTTGAAGACGATCTTGTCCCCGCTGTCGAAGCGGGGGTTGAAGTGCAGGGCGATGTCAGCCCCCTTCTCTGAGCCACAGGAGAAATTCACGCGGAACCTGGGGTGCCAGTGGGGGCAGTGAGTGAGCTGCAGGGGGCTGGGGGAGTCTGGCCCATGCCTAGGCTGTGTTGGGGGGGGCGGACGTGGGATCTGGTCCCTTGCTATCAATACCTGCCAGGTGTGGGGAGGTGGGGGGGCGTAAAGGGAAGAGCAGGAAAATTGCAGCTGGAAATTCAGAAGGTTTCTAGCTATCTAGCTGCACCCTTGACCCCTCCTGGGTGGACTTGGGGCTGCTGATCTGTGTGTCATAGGCCCTATACTGCGGAAGGGGATTTCGTTCATGGGTGCTGGATAGCAGAGGCTGCGGGTCAGGATTGAGTGGCACCAGCAGAACTGTGGCGGGGGAGCTTGGGGCTGGGATAGCAGGGGCTGTAGGTTGGGAATGAGGGGCTCTGGCCGAGCTGTGTGTGGGGAGGCCGGGGCCCAGGAATGAGGGGCACTGGGTGGCGGGGGCTGAGTTCTTGTTCCTATGAGGGGAGGCGCTCGCTCTCTTGTGAAGGAGGGGCAGTCGCAGCAGGGAGGGGGTCCAGGGACCCCTGCCCAAAGAGGGAATGGGGCAGTGTTGTGACGCGAATGCCCCCAACCAGGGGCCGGTAGCCAGATCTAACTAGCTCGCAGCAGCTCTGAGCAGCAATCGGGCCTGGGGGCGACTTTCTGGAGTTGCCATGACAATGGCTTTGGTCTGGGAGGTGTTATAGCTCTCCCTACGCCCCCCCCCCCATATCCCCTGGTGTAGGGGTGTGTCAGGTGTACACGCTCCGCTCCCTGGTGCAGCTCCCCTTTCACCCCGTCCCTCCCCCTGCTCGGCTGGGAGCTCCGGCCCTTTGCCCCACATTCCTCCAGCGCACGCCTGGGGCTCCAGGCTCTGGCGGCAGGTTCCTGTTTCTCTGTTTTAATCAGCCACAAGCCCAAGGTCGTCACCCTCATTAAACATCCCCCTGTGCTTTATGCCGCGGCCTGGCCAAACTGGCCCCATCTGCTGCCCGAGATCCCCTCCGCTGGGTGACTCTGCACCGTGCTGTGTCCCAAACGCCCGGGCCGTGTGGCTGTTAAACACCTTCCACCCCAGAGACGGCTGCATCTCAGCACCAGGCAAGGGGTCCCTGTATAACCAGCCCCCGCGCCCCATGAGCCCAGCTGTCCTGCTCCCTCCCCCCCCCCCGCCCAACGTGTTACCGCTTGGTGTGATGGGGCACCGTGCCCTGGACATAGATGGCCATCCCGGGCCGCAGCCCCCCAGGGATGGGGGTGGCATGAGGGAGGGGCTGAGAGATGGAGAGAGAGAGAGAGAGATGATGCTGAGGGAGGAATTGACACTCCCGACCCCGTAGACACACAGTGTGGGTGCCAGCCCCCCGCACTCCCCCTTTAGCAATGCCAAGGGATCCCCTCACTACCCTCCAGCCTCGCCTCCCCCCAAGTTGCTCCCCTGGGGCTGGGATCTGGCCAGAAGCCCTTTGGGAACCAAGCTGGAGCTCTAGGCCGCAGCAGGGGCTGGGGAAACTGATCACTTTGTAGGAGGAGGCTGGTGCTCCTTGACTGGCAGCATCCCCCCACCCCAAACCACCTGCGAGGGGGGCACACCCTAGCCTGCAACCCCGGCCTTTCCCAAGGCTGATTCTAGTTAGCGTGTGTCTGTACCTCCCTTTGGGATCCTTGGGGAAAGCAGCCGCCAGGGACCGTGCGTTAATTATTAACTGATCCCATCCACACAGGTGAGCTGGGTGGGACCGCTCAGGTCTCCGGCTGGGCTGGTATCGCTGGAGCCGAGATACACGCAAGGGATCGGGCAAGTTCCCTACCCCCCTCGACCTGTGCCCCACCCTAACCCCCCTTGCCCCTGGGCCCTTAGCCAGGTGGCTTCCGGAGCGGCTCCCCCAGGTCCAGGGGTAAAAGCCGACTGGCTGGTGGGGACAGGATCCGAGCGGAGCCGGGGTCCGTGGGCAGGCTGCGGGGATCTCTGTGTTTTGGTGAGCTGAGCAGCATTTCCCCGGGGGTCGGGGGTGTGTGTGAGGCTAAGACGATCTCACCGCAGCCCCACACTGCAGTTCTTCTGCCCCAGCGTCCTCATCCCCACGGTGGCCGGAATAAACTCCAGCCCCTCAGTTTGTCTTTGCCGTGGCGGCATCGGCTCTCTGGCAGGAACCAACGCCAGCTGCCCATGCCTGCAGGCCGCGCTCTGCCGGCATCTCGGAGTGGGGTGTAAGGTACACATCAGTTTGGGGGATCTTCGCATGGTGTAACTGACCCTCCCCCCGCGAGATGGGGCTGCCAACTAAGCAGAGTGCCAGACGAGGGGTGTCATCCCTGATTGGGGGAGAAGAATCAGGCCCCTGCTCGCCACCAGCTGGCCTGGGAACTTTCCAGCGTAGACAGCCAGGCGACCCCGAGGCCCAGCCATGCATTTGGGGGGCGGGGCGGCTGGAGCTAGCCGAAGGGGAGGGCTGTCTTGCTGGATATCGGCAGCCACCGTCCATCCAGGGGCCAGCCGGGTGTAAATCTGCAGCAGCTCTACCAGCTGTGGAGACGCCGCTGGATTTGTGCCGGGTGTAAAGGAGAGCACAGGTCTTCAGGTGCCCAGCTCCCATGGGTTTCAGAGCAATGCCCGGGGTGTGTGGGTGTGTGATGCTTACCGGGTTGTAGAAGGGCTGGTAGCCGGGTGCAGGAACGTAGGACATCGGGGCGCTGGGGGAATCTCTCTGTGCAGCGAATGGGCAGGACGGGGCACAGGGAATAGCGCAGGTGGAGGGCAGGGGGTTTATAGGACTGGACTGGGAGGCGGGGCAGCCATGCCACTCGGCTAGCCTCCGCCCGTCGGCGCGGTAGAGGTGTCACCCCCCTGCCCGGCCACACCCAGCTCAGTGGAAAATCCCCATTGCCAGTGGAAATGGCAAAGCCAAACTGATGATAATCTAGTGGTTGAAGCTGGGGAGGGGGAGGGCTGGGAGGCAGGATGCCTGGGTCCTATTCCTAGTCTGGTAGGAGGTGGGGGTACGGTGGGTTAAGGCAAAAGGGGGTGAGAGTCCAGACTCCTGGGGCCCATCCCTGGCTCTGGGAGGGGCGTGGGGACTAGTGGTTAAAGCAGGATGGGGGCTGGAACCAGGACGCCTGGGTTCTATTCTGGAGTAGCTCACCCCACGACGTGCCTAGAGCAGAGACCCTGTCCAGTGTCATATGCGCTCTATGACCATGGCGCTGGGCCGGCCGGTTTCGCTTCGAGCTCCTGGTGACACCACCTTTGTGGGGGCTGGGCGCTGGGCCCCTGCAGAGTGGGGTGGGGATTAAATTCACACCCACATCCCGCTCAGGGTGCAGGAAAGGTGAGAGTAATGCTGGGCTGACCGGGACCCACCACGAAAAATACCAAACAGCCCTGTAATGTAGAACTTGCGTTACTGTCAGTGCCTGAAATGTACATCAGCCAGAATCGCAGGGAGTGGGGTCTAGTGGACGGAGGGCGGGGCGGGCTGGGAGCAGGATTCCCGGGTTCTCTCCCCAGCTCTGGGAGGGGAGTGGGGTCTAGTGGTTAGAGCAGGGGGGTGCTGAGAACCAGGACTCCTGGGTTCTCTCCCCAGCTCTGGGAGGGGAGTGGGGTCTAGTGGATAGAGTGTGGGGGGGCAGGCTGGGAGCAGGATTCCTGGGTTCTCTCCCCAGCTCTGCCACAATCCTTGCTCACAGATTTTTCGTTGACCCAACCCCGGGGCTGACAGCTTAGACGCGGGAGGTGGCGCTGGGCAGGACCCTGCTGTCTTCCCCCTTGGCTTAGGGGGTTTCCAACCTTTCAGGCGTGTCCTGGACTCTCCAGGAATTAAAAGATTCACTGTTAATGTCATGTGACCAGCCCTCCAGGAATACGTCCTGCTAAAATTGGCAGCCCTGCTTTGGGCCGATTCCTTTCCCTCTCCGTGCCCACATTTCTCCTCCAGCGTGAGAGCAGCTGATCCCAGCGTCGGGGGCACTGGCAGCTTAGGAAAGGCAGAAGGCCGGGCACTGGGCAGCATGTCCAGCCGGCGGCGAAGGCCCACCCATCATTGGAGCCAGCACAGGGGTAGCGGGTGACCTGGATTGGATCTGGGGTGCTGGCACAAGGCAGGCGATTTGGGTCTGGGGGAGCAGAGGGGACGTGCTGTAGGATACGGGGGAGGAGGGCTGGGCGTGTCGCCTCCCTGTGTCCTTTCCCTCAGGAGGTGCAGCTCTCCAAAGAGCCGTGCCCAGATGACAGATGGGTGCTGGCCCGGGGCTGTGTTTGCTGATGAGGGGAGCGTCCCTGCCTGACCGTGGGCGGCTGGCTCAGCGTGGCGGAAAGCAAACAGTGGGCCCCATGGATCAGTGCCTTTGGCCCAGCTGTGCTGGGGGTCAGGGGGGCGTGCAGCAGGCAGGGGAGGGACTGTCTTCCTCATTGCTAAGCATTGTGGCTGGGCCCCTCGACTCTGGTGCAGCCGCACCCTGTGCGTGAGGGAGGCTGTGACATCGGTGTTTCAGAGTCTGTGGTTACCAGGAGGCCAGATCCTGTGCCCTGCCTGCTCCCCCACAGAGCCAGTTCCCCGGAGTTGCGCTGGGATGCGCAAGCTCTGCTCAGACTGGGGCAGGCAGAGCACAGGGCTGGGGGCCAGGAACCCCAGCTGTCCTGTGCCAGGTCCCTAGGGAGTGATGTTCTTACGGGCATCGGCACTGGTGTTATGGCAGCACCTGGAACCCGCCCTTCCCACAATGGGGGCTTCATTGATCCGGGTGCAGCAAAGACCCAGAGTGAGAGGCGGGGGTCAGGTCTGGCGTTACGAGTGTAGTGAATATGAGGTGTATTATGGTAGCAGGTGAGAGCCAGGCCCCATTGCGTGTCCAGTCTGAATAATTAGCAATGGGGAGGGGAAACTGAGGCACCAAGAGATGTCACTTCCCCAAGGCACCAATAGAACTCAGGTGTCCGGACTCCAAGCGCTACTGCCCTGTGGCCACTTGGGGGAGGAGGGGAGAAAACCAGGGCCCTGGGTCACGTTTAGCCCGTTCACACAGGCTAGCACAGGTCAGCGTCTCTTCCAAGGGCAAGCACTGAGCCTTCCCCAGCCCCAGGAGCAGATGGGATGGTGCCGCTAAGCTGCCTCACGCCAGCCCAGGCCTTGCCCGTCCCCGAGGAAGTTCAGCCCCAGGGCGCATGGTGTCACCTTGGAAGGAGGGTGTCCCCCAGGCAGCAAACCCGATGGCCTTTCGTCTTCACTGCTGTTTGCTCAGCCTGTAGGATTGCGCCACGCAGCCCGTTCAGTGGGCCAGAGGACAGGCCAACAGAGGTGGGGCGGTTGGAAGAGCCAGCGCCCCTTGGCTCTGTGCCCCATCCAGAGCTCTCCCAGGAGTTGGGTTTATGGGCCCATTGCTACCCTCCCACTCAATATATGGAGCAATGTTCAAAGCAGAACAGGGCAAGGTAGACAGGTGTGCCCGGGCCCTCGGAAACGGGTGGGGGTAGAAACGACAGCTTAGTGCGCTGGCATCGTCTCTTACCCGCCTCGGCTACATGCGTGAGCGTCGCCACCGAGAACGTTTTCAGCTGCAAAAATGCAGATTTGGCAACCGCGGAATTCAGGTGGGTTTTGCCAGATGGTTCGGGGTGAAAAAAAAACCCCAGCCCCACAAAACGCCAGTGAATCGCTTTGATTTGCCCTGTTTAAACCAAGCAAACCAGCCCACTCCCCGCACACACTTTGGAAAGGAGGGGGAAAAAAAACGCGCAGTGTTTTTGGTGCCCTGAAATGAAGCTTTTTTAAGCTTTTCAGTGCCGCGAAACATCAAAGCAACCCCAAGGAGAAAACTCAAGAGCTGTGCCAGCTGTGGCCATCACTGTGCATGGGGCCGCCGCCAGCCTGGCTAGCTGGTGGGTGCTGCCGAGGGGATTTCCGCACCACTGGGAGCAAGGGAGGGCTCCGTGCCGACGGGCAGCGGGTGCATCACTCGGTGCTCTCGCTGTACTAGTCACTACAGGGTGTCTCCTAAGGTCTCTGCTGAAAGCCTGGGGCAGATTGTGAAGCACAGCGTCTGCACGATTAGGGGCTGCAGGTCTGGCACTAAAAGGGGCGCATGGACACCTGGCAGGCCCCCTTCTCCCTCCTAGGCGGCTCATGTGCCCATTTCACAACCGTCACCCACTGACAGATGAAACAAAATGCTACTCGGGAGACTTTGGTCCTCGGAAAACACCCAGAACCGCAGGGAGTAAACACCATGAACTTCTGGAGCTATAGCTGGGGAGGAGCGGGGGGCGGGGGTGCAGCAGTTTCCCCGTTATCCTTCACCCAGGCTGGTAACAGGGTTTGTTTCCTGAAAGGGGGCCACGGCCAGGCTCGGCTGACACTGGTGGAAGGGCCATGCGTGGAGGAGCCAGGGTTAGGATTGTGGCTTCCTGGCTGCTGAAGCTGCTTGTTAAATAAACGTGCCCTTGTTTTCACTACAGCCCCCCCACGGCAGTGCGTGTGTTCAGGGGCACGGCCTTCGACCGTGTAACGAACAAGCGGTGGGGAGGGGAGGGCTGTGAGCAGCCCAGGACTGGGTGCTCTAGGGAGATGATGAGAGGTTGCAAAGTGCCCATCTCTGGCTGGGGCGGGAGGGAGAGAAAGAGCTTGTGTGGCCCCTGCAGGCAGGGGGCTGAACCCTGGCAACGACCCACATGGCTCCCTCATGCTAAGGGGATGCATCAAACCCCCTTTCCCCTGTTGGGCTCCCCACCCACCAGCCCCCAGCTTTAGCTCTGGGGCCTGAGCCAGCAGCAAGGGGGCAGAGAGCACCTGCTGTATGGCCAAGCCCAGGGCAGAGCAAGCCCCACTGTTCCCCAGGGGCTGATGCCCCCCCCCCGTGCCCCCCTCCTAGGGGCAGTGTCACTCACACTGCATTTCATCCTCCGCCAGCTGCCTGGTGTAGGCCTGAGAGACCTGCTTTCCCCCTCCACCACCTGGGGGCCAGGAAGAGGTGTCTCACCAGGCACCCCCCAGTAGCTTGGGTAACGGCTACAGTGGCCACCCCTCCAGCTTGCTCCTTCTAGCAGCCCTCCTGGGGAGGCTACTCCCAGCCTTGGCCTCTGCCTCTTGCCACTTTCCAGCCACCCCCTGGGGCTCCCTTTCCCCAGGTTCAAACCCTGGACGCCTCCCACTGGGCCAGGCGGCTGCTCACGGCTGGGCGGGTGGCCCTGGCCCCACTAATCAGCCCCAGACCTCATGCAGCAGACGACACGTTTGCTTGGGTTTCAGTTTATTAATAAACTCAGCTCTGGGCTGATCTCATTGGTGGCTTCTTCTGCTATGAAACGAGCTTTTGGGGCTAGCGCAGGCCCCAGGCGTGACCCAGAAAGGGGGGGTCACACTAAAGGCACCGTGGGCTAAGAGTCTGATTGAGCCGCAGCTACATCTTGGAGTACAGGACGTCCTTGGGGCTCTTCCTCTCCACGGCAGCCTGAGCAGATTTCACGACATCCTCAGTCTGCAGCATGCTCATGTTCCAGGTGGCCTGGGGAGGCAGGGCAGGTAAAGGGGGCAGGAAAGCCACTGAGGGGAGGGAAATGCACTGGGCCATTCACCTCTAGCCACAGGAGGCTGCAGGCAGAGTTCCAGGGCAGGGGCTGCAGGTTGGGATTGAGGGGCACCAGCAGAACTGTGTGTGTGGGGAGCCCAGGGGGCTGGGAATCGGGAATGAAGGGCACCGGCAGAGCTGTGTGGGGGGAGCCTGGGGCTGGAATAGCAGGGGCTAGGGGCCGGGAATGAGGGGCACTGGCAGAGCTGTGGGTGGGGAGGCCAGGGGCCAGGAGTCGAGAATGAAGGGCATCGGCAGAGCTGTCCCAGGGGAGCCCAGGGCTGGAATAGCAGGGGCTGCAGGTCGGGGTTGAGGGGAACTGGCAGAGCTGTGTGTGGGGAGCCCGGGGGCCAGGAATGAGGGGCACTGGCAGAGCTGTGGGTGGGAACCCCAGGGGGCTGTGGGTCAGGGATAGGGGGCAGCAGCTTGGTTGCTCACCATGTACCGCAGGCCCTCGGACACGGAGTGGTCCCTGGAGTAGATTAGGTTGACCTTGGTGCCCTGCACGGCCACGGGACTCTTGCCAGCAATGTCGGCCGCCAGCTCGAAGGCGCCCTCCAGCATGGCCTGCTTGTCCTGGAAAACCCGGCTGGGGAGAGGGGAGGAGCCATGTGAAGCTAAGGGGGGCGCCCCGACCCCCAGAGCCGGGACACCGTGCCCACCACCTTGCGGATGGGACAGAACCAGTTCGCAGCAGTGGGGTCTCCAGCCAGCCGCAGTGCACATCACGACAGGGGGTGTGGCCCAGACCCCTCCCAGTGGCTCTATCCCACAGACCCATGCAGTGGGGGAAGGAAGCCCTCAGCCTGCATGGGCCTCTCTGCTCTCCTCACACGCTCAGGAATGGGGACGACTCGGTTCTATCCCCAGCTCTGGAGGGGGAGCCAGGACTCCTGGGTCTCCTCCCAAAACAGCCACAGACTTAGAAGTTTAGGAGAAACCTCCCAAGCCCTCTCTGTGCCTCCCTTTAGCCAGCTGTGTGTTGGCCGCCTCTGGAACGAGGTGGGGGGGAGGGGCATTTGCTCCCCTCGGTAACATGCTTATGGGGGGAGCTACCTGACCAGGCCGCTGCTCTCAGCTTCTGGAGCCATCATCTTGCGGGCGGTGAAGGCCAGTTCGTTCACCAGGCTGGGGAGGGAGAGCACAGGGACAGGTGTGGGCATGACACAGACACAGACACACAGACACACACACACCCCCTCAGGGAGAGACTGCACCTTGCCAGCTATGCTGTACAGATCCCTCCTCCACGTCTCCCCTCTCCCTCTGCCAGCACAGCCAGCTTTCTGGCAGGGCAGGGCCGCAGCACAGCTACTCCCTGACACCCAGCCAGCTTCCGGGGCGCTGGGCAACCAGTGGGGAGTACTAGGTAAGGGAGAATGGATCCTAAATCCTCTTGCTCTTCAGCTGGGCTGAAGCTCCCTGCAGTCTCTCTAAGCACCACAGGCCTTGGGCTGTTCCCACTTCCCTCTCCAGCAAGGTCCCATGGGCAGAGGCCACAGGGTGACGCATGAGCCAGCCCAGAATGTGGCAATTCAATCCCAGGAGCATGGCCAGGCAGAGGCAGCGATGCTCAAATTGCAAGGCAAAGATGGGGTCAAAAGTGGAATCGACTCTCCACGATTGGGGGCTGTGGCGGGACCTGGGGTGAGGGGGGACAGGGCCTGGAGAAGTGTGAAAGGAGCAATTTTCCAGGCACTGATGCTCAGATTCTGTGGCACCCAACTGAACCCCCAGGGCCGTTAGCCTACCACGGATCCACCAGCTCCGTCAATTGACTGCCCCTTTTAATGGAGCTGGGGAGAATCCAGGCTCTGACCTGTCCCCACGTTTGAAACCGGCCGCAGGTACATACCTCTGGTTCCCAATGATCCTGGGCAAGCGCTGCAGCGTGCCCACATCTGCCGCCAGCCCGACATCCACCTCCTGCAAGGGGGGAGAGAAGGGCAGGGCTTAGACACCTTCGTGCCTAGACGCGAGGCAGAAGGGGCATCAGCTCACTGGGCCAGACGAAACACAAGGGAGCTGGTATGTGTGTGAGTGTGAGAGAGAGAGCGCAACCATGATCCATGGGGAAACAGCCCTGGCTACACAACGGCAGCAGGGACGGAACCCAGGTCTTAAACCACGAACCTCTCCTCTCTCAGCTAAAAAACCCAGCTCTGCTGGCCAGGGCTGCAGAACTGTACGTGGCCCAGCCACCACTAGAGGGAGCCACATGGAGCTGGGGCAAGGAAGGTGGCTGCAGCAATTGTTGCAGAGGGAATGGCATGTTTGCCAGCCAATCACTTTGCTTCTATCAGCCACTCTCTTTTTGCCTTTGACAACATAAACTCTTCCAAGCAGTGACTGTCTTGCTATACCTGTCCAGCACCTGCTACCACAATCCTGTGATGGACTGAAAAGTGGGTTACGATTGTGATCTTTTCCTTTAAATGCTCTGGGGTTTTCCTGGTCCTGCTGGCAGGCCAGGGGGGCGCTGTAGGAAAATGGGAGATCAGACTGAGTCAGCAAAGAGCCAGCTCAGAGTAAACTAGGGTGAGCTGAGCCCCTCTGCCTCAGAGAGCAGCCTGCTTTGTCTTGCTCTGGTTTGGGGCGCTGGTGTGTTAGGATTGTGGATTCTAAGCAATAAAGTTATGCAGCAACCTTCCAGTGAGAGTATTGTGTGTTTTTACCTAACTTGTGTGTGTGTGTGTGTGTACGTGACTAACATAACTCTAATGCATTGTCACCAAGCCACAGAGTTGACATAAATGGATTCTCTGAGCTATTGGTTTAGGCTCTCAGCATATTCAGGCATCAGTACAAATCCCAAAGGGGTTCTTCAGAACCATGAAAGGTAACTGTGACTCAGGGATCTCTTGATGCCGCCTGCCACAGGGGTACATAAGGGTATAGGGAGCCCATGAGTTCACCAAAGGGGTCATGTAAGACCTCTACTGAAACCCTACATCACACTGGTCATTGTAATCACTGCAAAATTTAAGTAAAGAAAATAGTGGAGAGTTATATAGATGCTGAAAATTCTGTTCTTTAGGGCTGTAGTTGAAAGGGGGTCACTCAAAGGTAGTGTGCCTTGAGACAAACATCTCCAGGCAGGGGATGGGAGACCCTTCTCTCACTGCATGTCATACAATAGGCGTCTATTAGCGTGCCAATGCCCATAAAGAGCTGGAAAAGACAACAGAAGGAAATTAACAAGAAGAGCTAAACAGTGGGGGAAGAGAGGAGATGCCCTATTTTGAGGTGAACATCAGAGGTCTGTTTTTGGTATTTTGGGGGTGCAGACACACAACCTGGCACCTTTCACCTAGGAAGTAAACTTGTCGAAAACACTGGGGTTATGCTAACTTGTAGGAGACGGGGGAATGCCCTGTTAGCAAAGGGGAGGCTCTAAGAAGCGTTATGATTTTGTTTTATATGTAACCGTTTGTTTCCAATCTTCTCACTTGCTAGCACTTGAATCTCTGTTTGACAATAAACATTCACACTCTACATAATTGCATTGAGTCTTACAAGCTGGCGTGTATTTTTCTTTTGGGAATAGTGGATCTGAGAGTTCTGTACAGCAGGGGCTGGGCACTCCAGAGGGATGATCCAAGGGCTCCTGAGTCAGTGTGTGCCTATCACTACCTGTACAGAGAGACCAGGGCCAGAGCCTGGTGGTTTCAGGGCGCTGATCCACAGACCAGACTGCCTCCGAGGTGCCTGAAAACCCTGGATACCGCTGGGAAGCAACAAATGAGCTCAGATTCTGGAAGACAATGGCACAGCTGCGTAAATGCCTTATATTCCGTGGTGTGGAAAACACAAAAGCAGTGCTGCTGGCACGTTACAAAGTCATAGAGCCAGAACAGCACAGTGCTGTCCCACCATGCCCCAAAACATGCTTAAAAAGCCAGCAACAATCCAATTTCTATCCTCAAATGAAGGGCAGCAGAGGGCCGGGGACATACCTTAACTTGGAACCATGCATCCTGGGTGCAATACCGGATATCACAGGCAGAGATCAGATCTACACCTGCAAAGGGAACTGACAGTTGTTCTGGTCCTGCTGTAACATTCCCACATCTCCATCCCTTCTGCTTTCCTGTCCTCGTTCTCCTCTCTCTGGTGCCAGGAGTCTCCAGGGAGGTTCAGACAAGGCTTCCCCTTGGGGAATCCCCTACATGGATGGATGCACGGCGCCCCCTAGTGCTGTGTGAGGTTCAATACTAACTGATTCATTGACATAACTGCCAGCTTTCTCCATCACCCGATTCGATCCGTTGCCTTGCTGTGAGGCTGCCAACTAGTGTCAGTTCTGAGGGCAGTTTGGATGCCTCTCTGCTGGGAGTCGCACAGTCATCGCACAGTGGCTGCTGAACAGCCAGCGCCTTCGGTCCCTTGCGGCCTGTGCCAGTTTGGAAGCAGGGATCTAAGACGTGAAAGGCTCCGCAGCCTATTGCTGATTCCAGCCCATCTCACCCCCATGAGGAGCCCCATTCCCAGTCTGATGGGCCTCACCTCCCCCAATGCAGCCTCCGTGGACAGCGGCAATCACAGGCTTCGGACACTGGAAGAAAGCCAAAAGGACATTAATCGGAGGAGCCATAGCAAATCAGCCCCTACCAACTCAGAAACCCCCTAACCATAGAACATTAGGGTTGGAAGGGACCTCAGGAGGTATCTAGTCCAACCCCCTGTTCAAAGCAGGACCAATACCCAACTAAATCCCTAAATGGCCCCCTCAAGGATTGAGCTCACAATCCTGGGTTTAGCAGGCCAATGCTCAAACCACTGAGCTATCCCTCCCCCACAATGGTAGCAGGGACACTGGCTAGTTGGGGCTTCTAAGCCCTGCTCTGTCCAGATGGGCCAGGTTCTTGCTCAAGTCCTGACTTCAGGGCTGACAGTGGGGCCACGAGAAGCTAGGGGCTGCAGGGAAGCCCCGATACAATGAGAGAAGGGCAGAGAACACTCCCCCAAGGAGGCTTGATGCAGGGAGCTACAGTGCTAGCCAGGGGTCAGGGAGGTAGTGCCAGGAAGATCTTGGATGCAGTTCTCGGTGATCCCGGGGCACGTTATTGTTGTTATACGTATTACTGTACGGCCCATGAGCTCTAGTCAGGAACCAGGCCCCCATGGTGCTATTTTTATGGCTATTAGGTACATTACGCAGCCAGTCATGGCCCAGCCCCCATTGTGCCAGGTGCTGTATATTTTTATTACTACTGTATTGGGGTATTACTGTGGCACTGCCCCTCCTTGACACGCTAATATCTTGGGATCAACACAGCTACAAAAACACTGTAAGCGACAAGTGACAACATTTCAGGATGTATTATACGACAACACTAAAGCAAGCATGCACAAAAGACTTTACAGCAGGGCCGGCTCTAGGCACCAGCGTCCCAAGCATGTGCTTGGGCAGCATTTTTCAAGGGGCGGCACTCCGGCCCTTTTCTTTTTGTGCTTGGGGTGGCAAAAAACCTGGAGCCAGCCCTGCTTTACAGCATAATAATTTGATATTTATACTTGCATTTTAAGATGAAATAACATTAAGGGGCAATTCATTTTTTTGATGAAGAAATTGGTAAAGGGTTTTTTCTTAAGCTGAAGCTTTCTATAAATTGGGAGCTACCCTATTTACAATGAATTATTTAATATTAAATTTACTTTTTTTGGCTATTTAATTTTTACACTCAAATAGGTTATTGGCAATTAATGATATTATTTTAATGATCATTCGCATCAATGCAAATTCTGCAGTTACTAATATTTCAAACCATTTAAAAATTCCGCACACACCACTTTTTAAAACGAAAACATATTTACGATCATGACCCAAGGTTGTGGCTGGAGTCACGACTATTCATACTTTTTATTTACTCCTCCTAACAAGCTTAACTTTAGCTAGTCTGAAGCCTAAAGTTTAGGCTTTAAGGCCTGCTTTCTACTTGCATTTCATACATACATGATTAGCATAAGCAAACATTTCCCTCCTAGTCCACCCCAGGCAAGAACATCTTCCTGGCAGGACAGGTGCTTGTGTCCCTGCTGAGCCTTCTCACCCTCTCCAGCACTGTGAAGCTCTCCTGATACTCCCTGATCTTCTTGCGCAGGTTCCACGCCTTGCGAGCCGTGTCGTCCCCTTCCACCATCACAAACACACTGCCCATCTCCATGAGGTCGATGCCTATGGCAGGGGGGTGAGGGCAGGAGGGAAATCACAGACACCCCTACTTCAATCACAAGAGGACTGATCGACCTCTCCATGGCCCTGCAGACCAGATCTAGGGACCTGGACACTCAGCTGCTAAGACACTGATTGCTAATGGAGAGGTCGGGGCCCCGGGGTCATGCAAGACAGGGGGAGGGGACTCACGCCTGAGACTGATGTTGCTCCTACCTGTCCCACCCAGGGGAGATGCACTGAGACTAGCCCAGAATGGCTTCTACTAGCCCGGCCCAGAAAAGTCCTGCCAGCCCCACACAGGGGGAGGCGATGCTGAGACTGGCCCAGCACAGCTCCTATGTCCAACAATGTCCACTGAAAGAACCTCTAGCATAGGGACTGGTCGCTATCACAACCCGGGAACTGGCCTCTGGCCGGCAGGAAACCCACCCCATCTCCACGATACATAAGCCGTTCGTCCGAGGCTCCCCCCGCAACCAGCACATTCAGGTTGCCTTACCAGCACTGAATAGCTTCCCGGCACCTGACACCACCACTGCGTGGCACTCCGAGTCTTGGGCAATCTTGTTGAAACACACCACCATCTCCCTGCAGGGATCAGAGCAACAGGAGATCAGCCAGGCTCTCGCTAGAGGAACAGTTACTTCAGCCATCCCAAAAAGTTACAAAAACCCTCACTCCTAATTCTTGAGAGCACCCCACTCACTCTCTAGGGGTGAAAGGAGTTCAGATTCAGACCCACTGGCTGATCCAGACATCAGTCCCACCGGGCACCAGGCTGAGACCCAACCAGCTCCAACAAGTTTCAAGGCCAGTTCTCTGCCTGTTGGATATCACTTGGGGACGAGGTTCTTACAGTGCAAAGACAGTTGGCTTAGAGGAGACACATGGCACAGCACAAGTGCAAGAGAATCAAAACCACCTTTATTTTTGATCTCTTGGGTGGTGTGGGATCAGAGACAGGCTAAAACTGGGGAAGGACATGGAAACATCTCAGCTCAGGGTGAGGATAGTAAAGCATCAGCGACCCCAGCTAAGAACATCCTATTGGCAGCACCTCACCGGAAAACATGCTGCTTTAGAAGAGGGCTTTATAGGCCAGCTGTGCTGAAAAGGAATCTGTGGCAGAGGCAGGAATCAAACCCAGGTCTTCTGAGTCCCAGCCCCTAAACACAAACCTTCCGTTCACCAGGGACTGCTCCCAGCCACTTCAGGAAACCCACTGTGGCTTCTTCCAATACAGCTTCCTCCCATGACACATCCCCTCTTTCCGGGGTTTCTCAGCCTGTAAATTGCAACTCCAACTTGGGTGGCTCAAATGTGTCAAATGGCCAGGCAGGAGACCCGTGGGTGGAGGGAGGGTGTCCTGTCCCCAGGGTGGGGTAGGAGGGCTGCAGAGCTCACTGTGCATGCATCCCACAATGGCAGCTCCAGTCCCATGCGGCTGGCTGGGCACGGTTCCCCACTCCGAGCACTGTTACATGGTGCACATTGTTACAAGTTTGGCCTATCTACCCCTCCATCATGACAAAGCGGTGGTTGGGCCAAACCTGAGTGGCGCTGCACCCCCGTACCCCAGGTCGCCATGCTGGGAGCAGAGCCAAGCCAGCCCTTTGGGACAGGAGCCACTACTGTGGTACGCGTGGTGTACTTAGTACATATCACATTGATTTGTATATTCTACGGCGAGGGTAAGAAATACGTAGTAAGCCAGATGTGTTTGGCTTATTTTAGCACTACGGCTATTTACCGGTTTACAAACCATCAAGATTTACAAATTGCTCCTAATCCCAGAAAGGGTGAGAACCACTGCACTCCAATGCTGCCCCACCCTGATGCTGTCACATTCGGTTCTGGGCTCATTGGGGCAGAAATCTGATAGAGATTTGACCCAGTTCACCCACCGCCTGGCAGAGCAACGTGTGCTGTCGACACCACAAGAACAGCCACTAACTGGTTGCTTCTCTCTCCTTGCTTGTTTCTTGTTGTCTAGGGACACAACCTAGCCTCAGCATACGGGGATGGAGGGGCGGTGCTAGGGGACTTCTCACGGGCCCCTCCACCAGCGTTCCTAGGATTACCTCCAGAACACTGTATTCATGGCGTTCCGTTTGTCCGGCCGGTTCAGCTCCACGTGGAACACTTTCTCCCGCACCCGGGACACCTTCAGAGTCTCATAGCTGTGAGATGCATGGGGCTGCTCTGGGGCCGACGACATGGCTCTGAAGCTAAGCAGTGGCTGAATCTGAGCGGACAGCTCTGGGAAAAGAGAAACATGGCCTATTAACATAAGAGATCCCAGCACAGAATTCCTTGTGAGGGGGGTACTGGGCTGCACTATTAAATGGGGCAGAGTTTGGTAAACATAAGAGGAGCAGTGTAGCCCAATGGATAGGGCACAGGAGACTCAGGACTCCTAGGTTCTATTATTGGCTCTGCCACAGACCTCAGGCACGTCCCTTTCCCCCCATATCTGAGTTTCCCCTCCCAACCCTTGTCTATTTCATCGGTAAGCTCTGACACAGAGACAGTCTGCATATTGCACAGCACAAAGGGGCCTATGGGTACATTCAGCGCCCCTATTGACTGCTGTGGGAGCTCCTCTGGGCTTGGCCCTTTTGAAAGTCAGTGCCTGAGTCGGAATTTCACAGCCTAAATGATGGAACCCAAGTTACACTGTCTCAGCCACGCAAAGATTAAAGCTCAGTGCTGCCTCTAATGCTCCATGCCTCTTGGCAGAGGCAAGGGTTTGGAAGAATAATTAACCAGGGGGCTGCATGGAGATGGAGCGATAAGATACAGAGCACATAAGGAAGCTGGTGTTGTTTGAGAAAAGGAGGAGCGTAGGTTAAATTTTTCCAGGTGGTGCTTTTTAAAATCTTTCTCAAGGTGTGGAATTTATTACACAATTTTATTTACACGGTGGTCCCCCTCCTCCAATTTTATCACAGAAAAAAATACCCAGACTTTTCTCCATCCTACCTAGGGGATCTCAAACCTGCACAATTTGGACAGCTTTATTTATATGTAAGCGAGCAAACTGCTCTCTTGTTCATCTGCAGTGCCTTAATCCTCACCAACCACATGACGGGGAGCAATATCAGCTGCATTTTGCAAACTGGGGAAACTGAGGCATAAAGTGGGGGAGTGACTTGCAACATCTAGAAAGAAAACCCAGGAGTCCTAGCCCCATGCCCCTCTCTATGCTAACCACTAGAACACACTCCCTCTCAGAGCTAAGAACTGAACCTGAGTCTCTACTCTCAGCCACCCTGTTCTATCCACTAGACACCATTGTCCTCCCACAACCAGGTATAGAACCCAGGAGTCCTGACTCCCACCTTTTCTGTTCTAACCATTAGGGACCACTCCCCTGCCAGAGCTGGGATAGAACCCAAGAGTCTTGACTCCTTGTCCTCCACTTTTACCATCCCTATCGGGACCAGTTCTGTCACCTCAGGCAAGTCCCTTCCCCACTCTGCACCTCAGTTTCCTCAATTTTAGAGCAAGGACACTGAACTATTTCCCAGAGCTGTGAGGCTGAATTCCCTCCTGTCCACAAAGGGCTTTAGGATGTTTGGATAGAAGGGGTAAGAAAAGGGAGACATAAAAACTCCTGAATACCCCATGCATTCCTGGGACAATACTCAACGCTGCACATCAGTGCGGTGCTATCTGAGACACAACCTTTCCCCTAGTGTCCTTTGAACAGGCTTTTGGAGTCTGGCTCATAAATAGCATGTTCATGTTGGGGGGGAGAGATGTTCAGAGCTGTTTGCACCCATAAGCAATTGGGCAACAGGTAACTCCTTGCCCAAGTCTTTCACTGGGGCCGAGCCTGGGTGCTCAGGCCACCCTGCTTCGCCTCCGTTTGCAAAATGTTTTCTCCAGAAAGATTCCATACACGTGCGCCCAGCAGAAGCCCTGGAAATTGGAGCAGATCCCAATTTAGCTATCTTCAGCAGTTCTCTGCCACCGCCGCCCCCCCTTACTGTAGCACCTGAGCACTGCCCAATCCTCCAGCGAGAGAGGGCACAGCTGGGCTAGTATTCCCATTGTACAACTGGGAAAACCAAGGGTTTGTCTACTCTGGAAGTGCTTCAGCAGCACAGCCGCAGTGCTTCAGCGTAGACGTGACTGACACCACTGGCGGCGGTTCTCCCATAGGCAACCCGCCTTCCTGAGAGGTGGTCAGCTGAGGAATTATCTACACGGGGGAAAGGGGAGGTTAGGACGGCATAACTGCGTCGCTCGGAGTGGGGATTTTTCACACTGAGCAACATAGCTGAGGGTCAACTTTTTAGCAGAGGCCAGGCCTGACAAACGGCGCGAATAAGGGACTTGCCCCAGATCACGCAGGGGAACTTGGGGGGGCGGGACAGGGGAGACACTGAACCACGATCTCGCAAGGCCCGGCCCGGCATGTTAACCACTGGTTTGTCCTTCCTCCTGAGGGCCCAGCCTTGCCAGCAGACGCCCGCCGACTTATTTCAACGCACGTCCACCCGGGCCGATCAAAGCTTCCACCAGCGGGTCCATTAACCGTGTCCACGTCACCGGGCGCCCCCCCCGGTGTAACGACGCCCAGCGGGTCGGAACCCGCAGGCCGCACAAAGCAGGTCCCCCGCCTTGTACGGGTGGGGAAACTGAGGCAGGGGACAGGGACGTGCGTCCCAGGCTCCCGCTGGAGGACGCACCTACCTGCCCCTCAAGCCCCAGGGGACCTGCAGCTGGACACTGACGGGGGGGGGCACAACCTGCACAGGGATGGGGGGGCTGAAATTAGGGGGGAGGGTTCAGCAGGAGAGAACGAGGTGCCCTGGGGGGGCCACGCCCAGCAGGGGGGGTGACCCTGGGGCTCCCCCAGGCGAAGGGGGGGGCTGGACGTGAGGGGGGTTCGCCCCCCATGACTGACACGGGGGGGGCAGGTCAGGGTGCAAGGGGAGGGGTCAGAGGTCAGGGAGGGGTCAGCGGGTGCCTGTCCCTCACGTCTCCTCAGCAGCCCCCTCAGGACCGATCCCGCAACTGCCGCCGCCATCGAAGCCTCTCGCGCCGCGGCCGCTGCCAGCCGCGGCTCGCGCCCCGAGCCCCGCCCATAGTCACCTGACCCCGTAGCCCCGCCCCCGCCGCCATTTTCACTAATGGCAGAAAGATGGCGGCCTATTCTCAGCCCCTCCCCCTCCTTCCGCCATAAGACCCGGCGAGGCGGAAGGGGGCCCGTCCGCCATGACACCTACAGAGGCGGAAGTGGTACCCAACCGCTGCTACAGAGGCACATGGAGCCACTGCTCCAGCTGATGCCCCCCCCCCACCTAGCTCAGGAGAACCCAGCCTTTGTCAACCCCCCATAAACTCCCCACTCGTCTCCCCTTTCTGAAGGGCTTTTAAGTTTATTTTGGATGGCATCATACAGACCAAGAAGCACGGCGGGCCCCGGTTTCTGGTGACTCCCGGCTGCGGTTGCTGAGCTGTTGGAAGTGAGGATTTACTCATCACTACCTCCATAAATCGCTGAGGACACAAAGAGGCCTTCCACGACCTGCCATCTAGCTTCCCATGAACACACAAGGGGACAGCTTGCTTAATTAAAGGGCACAATATTAAACAGGTGTAATTGTGCATGGACACTTGGGGCAGTTTAATTTAAACCTGTTCCTAATTGTCTTAAATTAAACCAAAATAAATGTCCCCAGCAGACATTTAAAGTTAAAGGTGCAACTTTTTTTTTTTTTTTTTTTTAAAAAGCATTTAACGAGGCAGGATGTTCTTGCATAGTCAAAGCCTTATAGTGCCTGATAGACCATCTTGATTCATGGTTGTATTCTAAAATGCCAATAACGCACATTGGAAGACATAATCCCAACTACAGATACACAATGCTGGGATCTAAATTAGCTGTTTCCAGTCAAGAAAGGTTTTAGAATCATTGTGGATAGTTCTCTGAAAACATCTGCTCAATATGCAGCATCAGTCAAAGAAAGCTCACAGTGTTATGAACAATTAGGAAAGGGATAGAAAATAAGAAAATATATTACGACTGCATAAATCCCACACCTTGAATGCTGCATGCAGTTTGTCACCCCATCTCAAAAAAACAATGATAGAATTAAAAGTACAGAAATGGGTAACAAAAAGTGATGGAGGAATGAATCAGCTTCCATATGAGGAGACATTAAAAAGAGAGGCTGAGAGGGGGATATGACAGAAGTCTAGAAAATCATTAATGGTGTCACAAAAGTGAATTATTTATCCCTTCACATAATACAAGAACTAGGACTTATGTAATAAAAGGCAGCAGCTTCAAGTATTTTTTCCCACACCATCTGTAGAACCTGTTGCCAGGTGATGCTGTGAAGGCTAAAAGGATAAATGGGTTAAAAAAAGAATCAGGTAAGTTCATGGAGGATAGGTCCATCAATGGCTGTTAGCCAGGATGTTCAGGAACACAACCAGCATTCCCTCTAATTTTTCCTACCCATGTGCGGAATGAATTTTATGTGACACATCACCTTCACATTGGTGCACATAACAAAATTCATGTGGTGGGATGGGGCAGAGAAGTTTGGAGTATGGAAGGGGGCTCAGGGCTGGGATGTGAGGGCTCTGGCTGGGGCTGAGGGGTTTGGGGTGCAGGAGGGTGCTCTGCAGCTACAGCAGGGAGAGAAGACTCCCCCCCCAGCTGTCTCTCTCTCCAGGGCTGGGGCTGCAGGGTAGGCACCTGTGCCCCAGCAGGTCACCCCAGCTGCATCTGGGCCCAGGCCACAGACGTTGGGGCCTGTGGAGGGGTGTGCCGGCCACAGCAGATTCAGGCCACCGCAGCAACCTATGGAGCGGGCTAGATTGAGGTGCCCCTCCCCAAGCCACATTCCCTGAGTTCCTGCACAGTGCGAAATAGGTTACAGCATGGGCGCACAGTTTACCGGGAGTTTAGGACATAATCCCATGCTTCGGGTGTCCCTAACCTCCGACTGCCAGAAGCTAGGACTGGCAACTGGGGATGGATCACTTGATAATCGCCCTCTGTTCATTTCTTGTGAAGCATTCGGCACTGGCCATTCTTGAAGACAGTATAGTGTGCTAGCTGGACCATTCCTCTGCATCAGTATGGCCATTCTGACAACTGTGCAGGCCTCCTCTCATTCACTGTCACATGGCATTGCTACAGTAGCTCCTGCAATTGCTTACTTGGAGAAGTAACATTAAGAAGTTAGTGTGCTTTTAGCTGTTGCTTAATATAATTGAAAGAACAGAAACAAGGGAACAGCACCAGCTCCCTGTCAGATTTCTGTGCACCGTGTTTTCCAGAACTACTGATGTACATTGCAGTTACTGGATTGACTCAGTCACACATGCAGGGCTTTCAGAGAAAACCTAAGCTGCCTCAGCAGTGGCACAGAGATCGGAAATCCCACTGAATACTTTTCAAAGAAGCGATTTAATCCCCATGTCAGACCGTACAATGGTGGGGAAGGGCCAGTCACCTACACCCCAAAGACAGCTGCATTTCCCTGGCACTGCATAGTTGTAGAACACTTCATGATGAAAGATGCTGTTACTTAAACAGATCTGCTGTTAAAGTCGTTGTCTGTAACATTCCAAAAAAATAATCATCCCAATCTCCTCAATGAATTCCATTTCAAAGCATTCATTATTCACTCTAAATCTGACTCAGGAATTCTTTTTTTTAGAAGACATTCCAGTTTTCTTTTATTTGGCAAGTACGTGGCTGCAGTTTGTAGTCTGTGTTACTCTATCATACAGGCTCAGAAAGGGACATTGCCATTAGGTGGAAACCTTATGCCATAACTATGCATTTTGCTTTAGGTAGAAACCTTACCTGTTAATGTGTATAACACCATGAGTACGCAGCATGCTTTAGATAAGACAAAAATCTCCATATCCCACTCATGGCGAATTCTCTTTGAAAACAAGCTTTATTTAGCAGTACAGTTCTCAGTAATAGCACTTCAAAAATTGAAAAAACAAAGTGATGAACATCAAGAACATGCAAGTGGTTCTCTGGATATTAACACCTTATCTCAGGAGAAGGTTTGGGCTAGTTTCAAACTAACCAAGTCTTTCATGTCAGACCTACACTGGCGAGTGATGTCATAAATTGAAGCTCTTAGTTACGACTTGCTTTTGCTCCCTACGATGAATGGAAAACTGCAGACCATTCTCAGTTTACTAACCTCAAGAGCCTACTAACCTCATGCTCTTGATGCCACTCTGATATTTAGGATCAAACACAGGTAATATTTATTTTCCAAACGGTTTTATTGAAATGTGCCAGTAACACAGGCAGCACAAAATATGAACGGGAAAACAAATCACATGTACAATCATTTTAAAAATTGAAGGTGTCTGGGAGACAGACCCACTTCACCTCTCTCAGTTGACATGTCTTCGCTATGGGTAGCCTCTACTAAACTGGAGCATTAAAAAAAGGAATACAAGAACTTTTTCAAAGGCAGCAGAAAACGGAAGGAATCCCCTGCTCCTGGCCCAACCCAGGCAGCACTTACGAGGCATGCTGAGCAGTTGAGAAGCAGAGTTTCAGCGTGTATGGGTACGGCCCATCTAAGATGAGAACAAAACAGGACAGTTTATTTTTTGCCCCAGAGATTTACTTTTTCATGTCTAGCACCTTTTACTATAAAGGATCTAAAAGCTTTTATGGGCATTAACTCCCATTCCTAACCTCCCTGATGGAGTATTATCTCCTTTTTGCAGATGGGTGGATAGATTAAGTAGGATCGTTCACAGTCACTGAGCAAGTCAATGACAGAGCAGAGAACGAAATCCTCCAGAGTCCCAGCTCCCTCCTAGGCAGCAGGACCATGCACCCTCCCACCCACACTATCTGTTCAGTGCAGCATGCCAAATTTCAGTTCAAACAGAGCCATGAAGTGGGGAAGATGGGAACGCTCCATCCTATTACTATAGCAACTCCCTCTGACAGAAGCAATGGCAATTTGAGATGACAACGAATCACAGCGTTTAATGGACCACATCCTGTTAAAACTCTCCTGTGATGCTTACAGTTCTTTGTATGGGAAGTTGCGATAAGCATCAGCAATCATAACTGTAGCTTAACCAAGCCTGGCTGCTGACAGAATTACAGGAAAGCATATGCTCCATCACTGTCCCCTCTTCCTGACCCCAGCCTGACAGATTAAGACAAGAGCCCCCCAAAGCTCGAGTGCAGGCACAGCACAGCTTACTTGGATTTTTCATCTGGTAATGGTTCAGGAATGACAGGGTCTCTAATGCATCGCTTTTTGAATCCCATTCCAACAAACCAGAGGAGCTTCTTTCACCTGGACGGAACACTGGAGGTTACAAGTGTGCGTACATCACTATACAAGCAGGACAAGGTAGGACAACAGCACATTCTAATGATCCACACTGCTATACAAGAGCTCTGGGCCCCATTCTGATCGGCCTCTGACACCTGGACTGGGAACACTGCAGAGGATGCCTCATGCAATGTAACAGCAGCCCTGAGAGAGCAGTAACACCTCCCTTAAATGCATATTGTTGAATTTGCTCCTAAGGAGGGAGGCATTAATTGTCAGAGTTTAAGGCCAGAAGGGACCACCAGATCATCTAAGAACATAAGAACGGCCATACTGGGTCAGACCAAAGGTCCATCTAGCCCAGTATCCTGTCTTCCGACAGTGGACAATGCCAGGTGCCCCAGAGGGAATGAAAAGAACAGGCAATCATCAAGCGATTCATCCCCTGTTGCCCTTTCCCAGCTTCTGGCAGAGGCTTGAGACAGCATCTAGTTTGACCTCCTGTCTATCACAGGCCACCAACACCACCCAGCCACCCACACATCAAACCCAGTAAGGTTCTCTTGGGTTCAATCTAGAGGTTTAACGGAACTGGTTCCACTCGAGCCATTTCCTTACCCTCCCTGTTTTTATATGGACAGGTTCCATTCACAGATACTTATTCGTTCTCCCATCCCCTAAGCCAGTCCTCTGATGAAAGGCAGTGTAACAAGGAGAAATCATGGGAAGCTGTGCTTGCTCAGCAGAATAATTCAACTCAAGTGGCTTCTGCTAATGCATGTTCATTCTCATCTCCCTTTATGCACGGACAGCTTGTTAAAAAAAGGATTGGTGGCCAAGGCTCTAAACCGCAGTTCAAGACTGCAACTCTAATGACTAAAGCTGGGTATGCCACTCAAACACAGCAGTACCACGCAATTTATCACCTGTGACCCAACCTTACCAGCAGGAGGAGTAAGACTAGACTGAAGTCTGCATTCCAGACCTGACTGTCAAACAGTCACTCACAAGCATCCCCAAGGTTTCTCTGTACAATTTTGTTGCCCCTTTAGCTAGAAGCCCACCTCTGACTAAGTAACCATTTTTTCCTGGTCCCTATGGGAAGTTTCACCATGTTTAAAGGCTTACTTACTTTTCCCTGAAAACACTTTGACAGAAGCTGGCCTCTTCGCTCCCAGCTCATCACAGATCTAGTGGGAAGACAGACAAGTATTCAGAGATAGTAACACAACAGCTTTGAGAATCAAAGCGTAAATACAGCTCAATCATCTACAAGCCAAACTTCATGAAGGCCAATAGATTACAAATTTATCACTCGCCTAGCACAATGGGATCCAGATCCATGAGCGGGCTCCTCAGTGCTATGGTAATACAAATAATTAACACCCTTCCATGTACTCAACTAAGTAGACACTTTGGCTGCTCATTACAGAGCCTATATCAGAAAGCTCCAGTTAAAAAGTTGCAAGAGTTTTTCCGATTCAGAAAGGTACCACTGAATAGTTTGGGCACCATATCAGAAACTAAGTCTTATCAAAACAGCTGTTGTATGGGAATTTTATCTTTGCTTTTTTTAAAGCCGCACACTAGGGTCACTGGAAATGTTCCCAATTTACAGTGTAACCCCGCATGCTGGTGCCTCATGAAACAGAACACCGCTTATACAGAGCAAAACCAACTGAGTAAGACAGAACGTGGAAGGCTTCTGCTTGGTGCGTACATGTGCTCACTGAGTGACAATCCCATCAAGCTCTCAAAGTAGTTCATCATATTAAGCCTGGACCACCATCTGAGGTCAAGATTCTTCTGTTTGGCAGAGAGGGAACAAGACAAGTGACCTTGAGCAAGTAAATGATTCAGTGGAAAAGGGTTACCCAGGAAAATTGGGTCCCATCTCATGCTCTAGCCACACATCAACAGTAGCTACATTCCAAGCTCATTATTACTGAATGGATCCTTTCCAATAGAACCCAGAGGAGTCCATCAGGATGGAGCCCCACACCAAGCTAGGAGTTGTATGCAAAAGCAAGGTATGAGACTCAATCTGAGACTGTACTATGAAGAAGAGGGAAGAATATTAATCAGACGGTGAAGAGCTGAGGGAATCTCTAAAGTTTAATCAAGCTCACCTCATAAAAGTTGTCTTCTGTCACCTCTAGAGGAGCATTGAAGAAGTGAAGCACGTTGCTAGGATGTTGGATCCTGTTCTTGGCTGCCTGCTCTGGGGTCGAAAACCTGTTATTTCGAGAGCCACTGAAGTCCTTGTAGCTGCACGAACCATCCTCGAGCCCATACGACTGACCAGGCATTATGGCTTGCTGTTTGGATACACTACAAGCAGAGAAATGCATAGCTTGTCACTATATGCATTGCTTTCTGCTGGGGATCAAGCTCCCCGCGTGAGATCTCACAGGACATCGAGACCACAAAGCATCTGGAAAGAAACCCACCACACGTTCAGCTTCTGTCCAAACATGAAGTTGTTGTTGAGGTGGGTGATTGCTCGATCCACAGCATATCCATCTGCCATCTCCACCATGGCTGCGCCTGGCTTGCTCTTCATGAACTTCACCTAAGATGTGAGCACAGGATGTTTACATTCATTAGAGGGAAAATTTAGGAAGATCACGTGGGTTTGAGAAAAAAAGGTGGGTGAGGCAATATTTTTAATTGGACCAACTTCTGTTGCTGAAAGACAAGCTTTCAAGCTTACACTGTTCCTCAGGTCTTGTTACACCTCAAAAGCTTGTCTCTTTCACCAACAGAAGTTGGTCCAATAAAAGATATTACGTCACCCACTTTATCTCTGTAATATTCTGGGACCAACACAGCTACAACACTCCAAACAACCTGGGTTTTACACATTTAAACTAAACTGCTTCAGACCGATCCATTTCAGAGCCGGCCTTCAAGCTCTGCTTCTTATTTCACTTCATCTGAGTTTAGTGGATTGCTCCATCCATACTATAAAGGAGTTTGGCTGCACAGCCAAACTGCACACCACCAATTTCAAATCCAAGCCCAACAGACTTGATGGGAAGCAAGTAAGACTACCTAGAAACAAAAATCACAAGCCCGAGCACAGGAAGCAGAACTTTCTGCCAGACATGTGTAAAGGATCAAAGATATCAGTCTAACAAGGCCAGGAGAACAAGCCATTCATTTGCCCCTCTCACCTTTTCTACATTTCCATAGAGGCAGAAGACATTGAAGACCCTATCACAGTTCATCTTGGACTGGTCTAAGCCGTACACCATCAGAACAGGGCTGTCAGCATGAGGGCCGTACTCCGGGGGTGGAGGAGGGGGAGGAGGATGTCCGTACTGAGGGCCATAGCGGCTTGGGCCCCTGCGGTGGCCACCAACAGGAGGGCCCATCCTTCTCCCTTCATAGTGAGGTGGAGGAGGGCCGTAACCCTCATCATGATAATGACTGTGGTATCCACCATGAGGTCCTCCTGTGGAGACACCGGGAGTAGAGGCAACACATGAAAGCCGTAAACATTAGGGCAAAACACTCCCACCAAAGCCACTTTGCACACCGGATCCATACCGTATTCTGCAGGGTGGTCCCCAAGGAGAGGGGGCTGTCTCTGACGCTTGTTAGGGTTACCGCCAGGATCCCCTAGAGAAAGAAGGATGAGTTAAAAATTTAACCAGAGAGGAACAATGCTCCAATAGCTTGTATTCTTGGGGTTTACCTGTATGCTACCAAAGTCCTAGCTTCTTTTAAATCACATAGTAATCCCAGCTGCTCAGGAGGTTTATACCATTTTCTAGCCAACAACTGCCTCCAACACTTTAAGGTCTGTCGGGCAGGGGGAGATTAAACTCCCCTCTCCCACAGGGTCTCCATTTCACCCAAGGCCTGGTATTATGAGGACTGACTCTCCTCAAAGGCCAAGGACAGTTGGATCCAGCTCCCTCCAGAGTTTTCTAACCCTGCTCGAAGCACAGACTACATACCCCTTTGGCTGGGGCAGCGGTGTCTCTGGTGAGATCCCAGCCACAGAACTACAACATGATGCTGCCCTAGGCTAATGGGCAAGACTGGCCTATTTTAACAAGAGGTTAGTTCGTAGGACACACACTTGCAATTTCATTTGTTAGAACTGTCATCACACAGTCATGATAACAACTCCTATTTCTGAACCTACACAGACAAGTTACAGCATCTTGTAACACAATCTGTGTCGGAGTAAAATGCTTAGAACAAGGATAGGACTTCCCAGCTTCACCTGAAGAGAGAGCTGGGCGCGTTTCAAAGCTGATTACAAAGTAGGCATGATTGACCAGGGAAAGAAACAAAAGGAAGAGTTGATTTTGTGATTGAAACAATACTGAAGTACACCTGCCTCCAGGACACTGCTAATTCTTCATAGCAATGGGGAAAAAAATATGGCAAAATCTCTCCCCACCCAAACAGAGGAAGAGGGAGTAAGTGAGAGACTTATACAAGCATGGTAGCAAAGCAACAGTAGTAAGTTAAAATGAGCCATCATATACAATGCGTAACATTCACATAACCATACAATTTCCTTGTTTTTTTAAAACACAACTGAGTTTCATACAGGTTTATTCCAACAATCAGTCATTACAAAGATTGAAAAGGGCTACTTACAGCAGGAGTACACAGTACAATGTCCATTGTCACATAAAAATTCTGTATTTCTCTTACCATTGGACGCTTCAACAGTGAGTTAGCACAGTTCTGAAAGATGGCGTCCCATCAAACATACACTGCGACCCTGCATCACATGGTTTCAGAGTCATAAATACAAGTCAAAGGCACAAAACTGCTACAAAATTTTTTTTAAAAAAGTAAAATCTTTAAAAGGTCTCACAGATGTTTTGTCCTCAGAAGATATCAAGAAAGAGGACATAAAGGTATATAAATGAGAGTGTTCCTTCCATGTTTCATCTCCTGAATTTGTGTGGTGCTGTAACAAAATGGTGCTTCTGGCTCTGTGTAGTTCTCCAGTGTGCGTGTCTCCTCTGTAATGGAATGTGCCTTGGGTCAAATGCCCCCATTATGCACGCGTGCACCAGACTGCACACCCCAGCTACAGCCTCTTAGGTATCTGTGTGCCTTTGGTTTGTTTTTTTTTGTCTCCACTTGGCGCTGATATGTTGGCAGCTGAGGACTGCAGGAAAGCAGTATAACAAAAACTGCCCTCCCAAACCAAACCATGTTGATATGGAGAGCATCCTATGTCTTGGATGGCCACTGAGATCTATTCCATTCTCCGAAATGCGCTGGTGGACTTGTTTTGAGAACCCTCTGTTCTGTGTTTCCTAGTTCTGTGTACATTCTTGGGTTCAGAGTTTTGTTTGCTTTGATTAGTAAGAATAATGTCTGCTGTGGCATGGTGCGCCTCTTTCTCTCTCTCTCTCTGTGCTTGTAGATGTTTCTTGGACCACGGTGTTGTGTTCTTGATGTAATGAGCTCAATCTGCTGCTGTTTCTGGTACGTAAGGATGATGCATGTTTTCTCCAGGAAGAGCTAGTGAGGTTTCTACACTGTGTGGTGTGAGGAATGTGCAGAGGCAGGCCACAGCCAATTCGGGACGTCCACTGTAGTACGGTCCCCCAGGGTTATATGTAATAACTGCTCAGAGCTGGGAAAGGCCAGGATAATACACCACCCTCATTTCCCAGCCTCATGTCAGGAAAGCCAAGATGCATCTAAATAAATGCACAGCCCTGCAACTAGCCCCTGCAGCTCTGCACATCTTCTAGTTATGTACCTTGGAGGAGAAATTTGTTTATGTTTTTGTTAAGTCATGTAATGCCATTGCTTGCTTCAGTATATTAATAAGTTTTCTTTTAAAAACAGGGGTGTCCACCACGTGGGAATTACTCCAGCCTGCCAGGCACTTACTCAGCACCTTGGGCCATACTGCACAGGGGCCCTTGGAGGCTACACCTCTCATCATGAAATGAGGAGGAAAAACTGCCTTTGGAGGCAATAATGCAGCATAGCAGGGACTGGCAGCAGTCCTAAGTAGCCTTTCCAAGATTCCTTAGAGGGGACAAAAGCAATCTCTTTGAAGAGAGTACATTCAATTCTGGGGGGACCCTCTAAACTCATATCAGCAGGGACCACAAATAGCTCCACACCCTGGTTTTAAAACACGAAGCAAGACAATACTGCCAAGCAGATTGTACCATTTAAAAAAAAAATACAGGGAAACATAAGAGATGCAACCACTTCAATTGATGCGAGAGCTGCTCAAACAGTAACTCAACACCAGCTGTTTATTTCACACTCCTCCACACAGTACACAGACGTTTCAAAAACCCAAGCAAGGGGTTTCCAGATAAGTTTTGACTGTAATTGTAAGAGTCTGAAGTAGAGATCTATGGCTGCAATTTGAATAATACACTGTTCAGCATCACACAGATTCTGTGTAACTAATTTGCAGCACTCAGTTTGGAAAGGAAAAGGATCTGTTCCTCACTGCTTCCAAAGATGGGAGCAGACCGTCTTTTACAGATTTTTGCATTTCCCTCCATGTTCAAGTTATATTTGTGTAAAACGTTCACCCATGTGCCTGTGAATTATAACCCAGCCCCACATTCCACTGTCCTCCAGTTGTGAGAGAACTAGCCAACAGCTCAAGGAGAATTTTCTTGTTACTTTCTAGCATAATGAAAAGACTAGCAATTTTAACAGCTCATTTTTGAAAGTCAGGCACAAACAGCCCCAAGCTGCATCAGGTGACAACCTGTAAATCTTCCATGTAAGAAAGCAGTGGCACTAAACCCTCACTTGCCCCTGAAGACTGCCCATGCTCAGAAACTCCTTAAAACCACTTATGCACAGGGTTCCTAAATTCTGAACATTTAATTGATGAAGTCAGGCAGCAAATACATAGTGCAAGCCACCCGTGAGACTCCCCAGTGACAAGCATTTGATTTTAAGATAAACCGAACAAGCACTCTATTCTGCATTGGCCCACATCATGTTTGAATTTAGATACAGTTCTAACGGAAGTTAGGAGGCAGGCCAATGGCATTACATAACATGAGTCAGATATGAAGTGCGCGAGTCAACTGACTGACAAAGTTTGTGTATAGTTACAAAGCAGTCCATCAAGGTTACCTTGTCCACTGAGATTGGGGTTTGTGTAATCCCAGGTGTCCTGGTCGTTCTTGAACACATTCAAACGTGTGGGCTGCAAAAAACAACAACCCCTACCATTACTCAATTTCACAGTGAGAGTTCTAGGCAGGACAGAACAATTTAAAAAACCTACAGATGGGCCATGCTACTGCTCCTTTCATCGAAGGATCTCAAAGCAATCTTCACACTAAATAAACCTTACAGCCTCCTCAAAAGTTAGATAATTATTCCCATTTTCAAAAAGAGAGAAGTGACTTGCTGAAGCTCACACAGGAAGTTAGTGGTGGAACCACGTACAGAACCCACAAGTCCTGGCTCCCATTCCTTTGTTCTAACCACTACAAGAAAACAACTCCTCCCAAGGAGTTGTAAGGAGAAAGGAGCCCTAAGTTTCCTGTTCTAACACTGTCTCCCTGTTTATTTTTATATCCACAGAGGTACAGGTCTGTATTTCTGATAAGGAGGACAAAATTGTGAAAAAAAGTGAGAGTGAGAGAGTTAAGCTAGCTTTTTCACAACTGTGATATACAATTTTGTACAGACGCTCTGCATTCAATCCAACATACTGACACGCACAACTCATCAAGTACCTATCCATGTTTTCAGTTACACTTACCTTGGCATATTCAATCTTTAGAGTGCAACACCCAGAGTAAATATCAGCACCATTCAGAGATGCCTTGGCTCTCTGTGCACTCTGCACAGAGTCAAACGTTTAGTACATTAAGGAAATCTTTAGAATACTTAGTATATTTAGTACAAACATATGTAGCAATTCTTTAGGAGCAGGATAATTGATCCAATCATGAGGAGATCCTCACGTAGGCAGGCTGCTAATGTCTGCTTCCTGTTCCTTCTTCTGTTGTTAAAAGGGCTCCATGTAATATTTTGTGCTTGCATAACACTTTACAAACCATACCACCCCCATGAGTATAATCATTAGATCCCTTTTGTAGCTGGAGATTTAAGGCAGAGGGATCAAAGTACTCTTGTCCAAAGTAAACAGTCAGTAGTAGAAGCAAGTACAGAACTTGCTTGCTCTCAGCTGCCTGCTGCAGTCACAAAGCCGTAAGAGTAGTGGGTTTTCATATTATTTCTAAACTAAGCATCTTTTGTTAAGGACATGCAAAATGCAAGTCCCCTGTGCCCAAATTCAAAATAACTTCTCACTTGGAGTATAAGCATTCTGACAAGGAAGCACTGGAGCAGGCAGGTTTCTAATCTGCTATAATCTGCACACTTCAATGGTTCAGTCTGAACCAGCACTGAGTTAGGAACAACTGTAGTGGGATAAAATATGGACAAACATTAAAAAGCACGTGAAAAAGGATATTCCACCATGGCCTGGACCCCATTCTTTCTGAAAATAACAATCCTTTGCACGGGACCACATGGGTTGCAAATGGTATACAGCACGTCCTATGGAAGGGAAGGAGACAAGATAATATAGGGAACACTTTAAGAAATGACATTGCATAGAAAGCAATCTGCAGCAGACCTTGCCTGCAGCCTCATCACAAGATGTGGATACAATTGACAGTCTGCATTCAAAAGTACTAGAATAGCAAGACCACTGCAACTGAGGAGTGAGGTTTTATAGCATCGGTATTCTACATGGCTAGCTAGTAATTTTTCTTCATCCAAAACTGCAAATATACTCTCTCATTTTGATTCAGTGTAATCGTTATTCCCTTACATTTGCCTTAGAATATCCCATTTCACTCTGTTAGGCGGGCTTACACAAACTAATTCAGAAACTTAAAGCAAGATCACAAACAGAGGTACATTCATTAATATATGGAGATATACCTATCTCAGAACTGGAAGGGACCCCAAAAGGTCATTGAGTCCAGCACCCTGCCTTCACTAGCGGGACCAAGTACTGATTTTTGCCCCAGACCTCAAAGTGGCCCCCTCAAGGATTTACTCACAACCCTGGGTTTAGCAGGCCAATGCTCAAACCGCTGAGCTTTCCCTCTCCCTCTAACATGTCTCAAACTTCCTCTTACATTGGTATATGCAATCATGTACTTGGGCTATGATGCATTCTGCAGGGATGGACTCAGATTGCTCCAGGGTTAGAGAGGTCTATCACACGAAGGGAACCTGGAATTAGAACCACCACGCACCGTTGTAATTGAATAGATGGGGTTTAGGATAGTGAAGAGCAGCACATTGTTGACTCCTCTTGAATCATCTGAGTCTCCAGGGCGGGATATTTTCTGACTGGTGGAATAGTTGACAAATGCGGGGTGCCCTGCTATGTAAATCTGGTTGTCTGCTGCATAGTTCACAGCATTGCAGGCACCGAGAATATCCTCAAACTCCACCAGGGCCTGTCTCTTCTTAGGCATCACCACCACATAACTAGGGAGGAGAGAACCTAAGTTAGTTTTCAAACATACAGCAAAGGGAGAGCAGGCTAATTAACATTTAACTGTACTAACAACTATTGTTTTCAGTGTCTAGCTAAAATTAATGCAAGACGAAATGTGAAAGCTGATATTAGTACTGAATCATACATGGATGAATACACGTTTTCCTTACCTGATGGGCCCAAACTCCTGCAGGGCCTCCACAAGATCAGCCTCCACAACACCATCAATCAGCCCCCTGATGTGGACAACTGGAGAAGCTGGAGTTTTGTGGGGATCGTCATAGTTTTCCTAAAGGCACAAGGCAAATAAGTACTTTAAAAGATGTTTTACTATATCTCTGCTTTAGAGTCAGTGAAGATCCTCCCAGAATGCTAAGGAACAGCCCCATGAACCCCTACACAGCAGGGAAGCATCATGCCTTCACCCTAGAGATGATGCCAGGCATTGAGCCCCCAATGGATTGGGCGAACGAGCTTTTATTTCCCTCTATCTAATACCACACACAGACTGGCGAAGTAGGTATGGGCACGGTGGGAGTCTGGACTCAGCCCCCATGTGCTGCCAAACAACAATATCCCCACAAGCTTCCCCTGAAGGCCTTGTACTATACTATGGGTGGGTCTGATCTTTGTCCTACAGGCACTGCCAAGAATACCAGGTACCAGATGCCCAGATATCCTCCAAGCCCAAGGGAGAAATGGATGGGGGGGGAGTCCCCCCTCTGGGCCCCATACCCCACTGTTCCTTATCTGCACACCTCCCATCTCCCTGCCCACCTTTCTCCTACAGCCCACTGGTCCCAACTCCTCTCCACCCTTACCCCCCCCATCCACCCACACTAATCCCCCTCTCCTCCAGCTCTCTGCCCCTTCCCTGCCCTACTGCCTTCCTACACAGGCCCCCTCCCCCTGCACCCACTTGGGTCTCATTCCCATCAGGCCCCTCAGCCCCCCACCCCCATGGTCCCCAGACCCTCATACCTCCCCTCCTCCACATAGTGGCCAGGCCCTTCCCCACTCTCAGACCCCTCCCCTCGCTGCCCCCACCGTGCCGCAGGCCTTCTCACCCCACTCTCAGGCCCCCAGATCCCACGTGCCCCCCCCCCAGTGCCAGACCTCCCCTCATAGTGGCCAGGCCCTTCCCCCTCTCAGACCGCAGACCCCTCCCCTTGCTTGCCCCCATTCCCCAGGCCGCTCCCGCCCATACCCATGCACGGGCCCCAGAACCCCAATCCGCCCTCACGGCTCCCGTCAGTGCTAGGCCCCGCCCCCTCTCAGTGACTCAGACCTCCCCCATCGCGCTCAACTCCAGTGCCTGCCTCCATAGTGCAGGCCCCTCCATCCCCCCTCTCAAGGCCGAACCCTCCTTGCCCCCCCCCCATTCCCCAGGTCCTCCCCTCGATAGTGCCCGGGCCCAGAACCCTCCTCAGACACTCTCCCGCGCTCCTCCGTCAGTGCGCCAGGGCCCCGCCCCATCTCCAGCAGACCCCTACCCCCAGTGCCCCTCCCACCCATAGTGCCCAGGCCCTCCCCTTCAGGCCCCAGACTATTCTGATTCACTATTAATCTCCTCCCCCCGGCCCCTACCGTCCTCGGCCTGTCCCAGGGCCCCCTTGTTGTCCGTCCGCCGGGGCCGCCGCCCCCCGGCCATGCTGCTGCCTGCTCCGCGTTCTCCGTCTTCTGGCGACTTCGGGGCCGGCGCCTCGCGCCCCCCGCGGTAATAACCGGCCCGAGGCCGCGCCCGCGGCGCATCTCACCCTCTCCACCGGCCGCTTGCCCTCCGGCTCTGCGGACCCGCCAGTCCACGCGCGCGACTGGCGCCCTGACCTTGAGCTTGTGCTGGACACGCCCTGCTTATTGGGCCGGCCCCACGCACTCAGAGGCAGCTCGACGCTCATGTGGCCAGTCTTTCACCCGCAACTGCCACTGCGTCCCTCCGGTGCCATTGGCTCAGCCATCATCCTGCAGTGCGCTGTTCGGGCCGCTCCGCTGCGATGATTGCCCACTCCAGCACGGCTCCATTGGCTGCAAGTCGCGTCCATCTCACGCCCGCCAAAGAGCTTATTGGCCTAAAGGGGTGTCGTGTCCAAACGTCTTCCCGCCCATCTTCACTTGCCATTCACTAGACTCCGCCTCTTCTAGTGCCGAAAGCCACTTGGCTCCCTTCGACCTCTTCGAACTCATTGGTTTAGCCTTCAACGTCACTTCACACAACCTTGATTCTGATTGGCTTTCCTACTCAAACACTTATGCGCTTCCGATACCATCCACCCATTGGTTAGTCTTCAACGGATAGTCACTCATAATTCGTGACGTGATTGGCCTGACCGTATAGCGTTCTTCCTGCCGTTCGACATTTCCATTGTTAATCTGACGTCAATCACAACAAAATTTCACTAAGATTGGTGTATTCCTGCCTGTTAATCTATCGCTATCTCGCAATGCCCCCCACGTCTGAATATCGTGCTCTGGCCACGCTCATCTGCTGAATGCCCTGTCCTGTCAACTCCTCGCGCGCCCTCTGCGCCAACTGTCTTCTACTGGGCTCTGATTGGAAGGGGAGCTCGACCTGCGTCTCAAGGTGTCATCTGCTGGCTGGGGCGTGGCTGACCAGCAAGCATAGACCTGTTTCGCTCGAAGGCCTGAGTTAGCGGGAAGGGCTCAGTCAAGCAAGGAGGTGGGGCTTAGCCAGAGGGGAGGGGCGAGGGGGAGGGGGAGGGGTTCACCGGGGGGGGTCTGGCTTGA
Source organism: Chelonoidis abingdonii (assembly GCF_003597395.2). Taxonomy (NCBI): domain Eukaryota; kingdom Metazoa; phylum Chordata; order Testudines; family Testudinidae; genus Chelonoidis; species Chelonoidis abingdonii. Next base: position 3,026,862 of record NC_133779.1, read on the forward strand.
GGGGAGGGCTCAGTCAGGAGAAGAGGGGCTTGAGGCCAGGAAGACCGGCGCGACGGCCGGCTCACGGGGGGGGTCTGGCTTGAGGGGGAGGGTTCCGTCGGCGCCGAGAGGTGAGTCTTAGCACAGGAGGGGGAGGGCCCCTATCACCGGGCGGGGGGGGCGGCTTGAGGGGGAAGGGGTTGTCCTCAAGTCGGGGGAAAAAAAAAAGGAAGAGGGGGCTTAGCCAGGTCTATATATAGAGGGAGGGGTCACGGGGGGGGGGCTGGCTTGAGGGGGAGGGCCAGTCAGGAAGGAAGAGGGCTTAGCCAGGAGGGGGAGAGGCCTCACACGGGGGGGGGGGTCTGCTTGAGGGGGAGGGGTCTCAATCAGGAGAGCAGGGGATGCAGG